>NC_092803.1:39389584-39681193 GCF_040954645.1 Diabrotica undecimpunctata
TCCCTGGAGACTTATATGGCCGAAACTATGTTTATAGTAAGTGTATGTATATGTGTATCTTACACAATGGCGTATGTTAAATATATATTATCCGTCATTGATCTTGGCATACACTTACACTAACCGATATTTTTAGTAATTTTGCGAAAAAATTAATTACTCTGAAGTAGTAAAATTTCCGATTAAGAAGATTTGAATCGTGAATTTGTAGAATGAATTAGCAATAAATCAACCGTATCGTTTCAAGATCAAAATATGATTGAAACGTCAGATGTTGTTAGTGTAGATTTCTTTCCTAGGTGGCGTAATTACCTTACTGACAAACAGTGTGATTTGTCATCGTAGCCATTTATATAGATAGATATATTGTTTAATTTAAACCATCTGCAATTCTGTACACAATTTTATTATAACTCACAACGGTTTTTAACACGTTGACGGACACTCGGAAATTAACAGGTGCGCGTGATATGGCTCTGCAGTATCTTGACTAATAAGTAAGATAGAAACAAAATTGTTGTAGCTGTGTGTTGCTATGGATATAAAAAATACGATTTTGTAAAAAAAATGAAGCTCTATGGCCGTCGGTGGCACAATATAAACATTTTTCTATACCATTTGTGACACAGGCGGCTATAGACGTCTCCTTGCTTTTGCCAAAATAACCTTTATTTTTCTTACATAATACATATCTATTGATGCCACAACTTAAAACAAGATGCAGGACATAGGGGTGGCTTCTCTGGACATGACTCGCATCTGTATCTTGTCTCCTTGCGTTTTTATCTACAGTACACTGTCTGCATCTCAGGAAAAAATGGGCCTTCTTGTATTTATCGGGAAGAGGGATTTTTTCCAAAAAGTGTTGCACAGTAGATGTTTTTGATTTATTTTTTGTTTTTTGGTAATGCACAAAACTTCTACCATCATTAGCGTCTTCTATCTGTATTAATGATTTTACCACAAATTCTCTAAACTCAATGAACTTAATGTTCTTTGTACTAGAATTGTACAAATGGTAAGAGTTCCAGACTGCTATATCGAAAAGGTAAAATATTACCTTTTTATATCACCGAATGGTTTTCCGGGGACAGCTATAGTAACTCAGCATTTGATCACTTCGATCAACACCTGACATATTTTGGTTGTATCCATCTATTTCACACGGTTTCATTTTTTCAACCCCATATCTATTTCTTACATTTACAATTCTGGGCTGATAGGCCGTTGTAATTGCGTGCACATCGCGCTTATCCTTCCATTTACTCACATACACACTGACATTTTGTTTTTTTCTCCATATGTGCTCCCCCCTCCTAAGTTTTTTTTTAGTGACAACTGCTGAATTGCCTCGTCGGTTAGAACGTAATGTCCAGTTGTGTGGGTTTTGTATGCAAGCAGTTTAGATGATAACGAGACACTATTATAGAAATTGTCCATATAAACATGATGGCCTTTATTTAGGTAAGGTCTAAGAAGCCGTAGTACAAACGCTTCAGTTTTGGAACCTGCTTGTGGTTCATTCTGAGCTCGTCCCTGATATATTTCCAGGTTTAAAATGTAACCATTGGATGTAGTAAGAGAGTAAAATTTTATTCCGTATTTAGCTTTTTTATTTTTAATGTATTGCCTAAAAACTAAGCGTCCTCTAAAAAGCAACATTGATTCGTCTAGAGATAATGCTTCACCAGGTGAATATACGGAGTTACTGTTTTGAATGATTAAATTCAACAAATCTCTGACCTTGTGGAGACGGTCTTGAGGATCAAAATTGTTGGAAGTGGCACTAAAACATCTTAAAATTTTCTCAAATCGGCGTCCACTCATAACATGAAAAAAAACGGGATGGTAATATAAGGGACTATACGTGAACAACTTTCGAATGACAGGTATTTTTACCATGCTTTGAAGCAGACACAGACCCAGAAATTTCTCCATTTCCTTTACTGTCACAGGCTTAAATTCGCGTGATCTACTGTGTCTTGTTTTAGGACGCACTGTGTTTACAAGCTTTGTACCGTAAAGATTCGTGCAGGCCACTAAACAGCTCATTACCTCGTCATTCCATATTTGACGGAAAACCTCAATTGGTGACATATTTACAATGCCTTCAATTTTTATGCTGCTTTGAACAACATCAAAATTAAAATTAGGAATATCCGAATAAACCTCTTCCCAGACGTCATCCTCACTGTTTTCACTTTCTGCATGGCTGTTATTCTCCTCCTGAGTGGGATCATCTTGGTTTGAAACCTCGCCTTCTGATATCCCACCACCAGTCTCTTGATCATGAACACTTTGCCTTTTTTTTTTTTTTATCTCAGTCCAGGGCACCGCCTGACTAACTTTAGTGCAGGATTCGTTCTTCCTACTCCCGGCGATAGTTCCCGAGGTACTTTAAAATGCCCTCTCGTCGCCGAGTCTACGCCGAACGCCTACCTGCTAAACCAGACCCTCCTCTGTCATCCAGCGATCCGGAAGCGGAATGGCCGCTGTAAGGCCGGCATCACTTCCGAATCACTAGCTTTATTCATTCATTCTCCATTCATACACATCCACACTCTATTCATCAGCAAGGAGGTTCCCTGTCTCGTTCCAGGTAGCGCGTAGAAGACACTCATCGCTCCTAGTTCGGCATTATTTCCAGATGGGCATTTCCTCCTTCCCCACAGTCTGACTCACGCATTCCAACTCACACAGTGTGACCCACTTTTCTAGCTTCACCTTTCAGCATCATTCACTCTTACCTCTAGCGTTGGTTTAGCAGTCTTTCTTCCTCTTCCTTTTTCTTGATCACTGCACGGATATAGCTGTGTATGTTAGTCCAAACTAATTTATTTTCAATCATTCTCTCAATCATTTCTCTCACTGTAACAAAATTCACACCTGTCTCTCTCTCCATTCTGTTCCTTTCCACTATCCATCTGCTGCAATCTAACATCGTATGTGTCACAGTGTCCGAGTATCCACAGTATAGGCATTCATCTGTATCAGCCTTTCCGATCCTATAAAGGTAGGCCCTAAAACACCCGTGTCCTGTGAGCACCTGCGTCAGGAAATAATCCAGTCGCCTGTGGCCACAGTCCACCCAATCTCTTATGTTCGGGATCAGAATTTTCGTCCACTGTGCCACATCTTCCGTGTTGTTCCATTCTTCTTGCCATCTTTCAACTGACCTTTCCCTTTCCTGTCTTTTCTCGGCCACAGTAAGGTTTGGACCTCTTCTCTCATAAAGCTCTTTTCTTTCGACCGTCAAAACATGCAACGGAACACATCCAGTGATGGTCCATAAGGCTGCCGCAGACACAGTCCTGTAGGCGCATGCCACTCGCAACAGACTTGTTCTGTCTACTCGTGTCATGAGACTCCTACAGGCAGTTATCTCTACCGCCTCGCTCCAGACTGGTGCCGCGTAGAGGACGATCGATTGTACAACACCGTGTAAGACCCCCTCCTTTAGGATTTGGGTCCTCCAATGTTCGGCATCACCCTCCCCAACGCAGCCGTACTATTCGCAGCCTTCCGGACCACCTCCCGCACGTGCTCTCCTCATTTTCCATTCTGGTGCAATGTCACTCCTAGATACTTTACTTGTTTCTTAGGTGTTAGACATGCTCCCGCACATTTTAATTCAATATTTTGCCTATTCCTTGTCCCCTTCAGAATAATGGCTTCGGTTTTCTCTGTCGCAAGTTTCAGTCCGTGCTGCGTCATCCATTTCTTTACGACGCCGCCTGCGTTTCTAACCCGGTATTTGAGATCTGGCTCATCCCGAGCCACTACCAGTACAGCGAGGTCATCCGCGAATGCGAAGGGGGTTGTACCCTCTCCGTATTCACAGTGCATAACCCCGTCATATGCCAGATTCCATAGCGTCGGGCCCAAGACAGATCCCTGGGGTACCCCGGCCGTCACGTCCACGATCGTGCCCTTTTCCACCATAATCCTTCTCTCGGACAGATACTCCCCACCACATTCATCAGGTAACCAGGACATTCTCTCTCCTCCATTGCCTTCATTACCTCGTTCCACTGCAACGTATTGAATGCGTTCTTAACATCAAACAACAGCAGAGCCGCCCAGCGATGTTCATCCCCTCTGTTGCGCAATGCTTCGAGTACACTCATGATTGCATCAATCGTGCTTTTCCCTTTACAAAAACCAAATTGCCTCCTTGATAAACCACCTGACCTCTCAATCATGTCGTCTATGCGTACTCGCAGCATCCTTTCATACAGCTTACTGATGCATGGAAGCAGACAGATGGGGCGATACTTTTCCCTAGCTTTGGGAAGCAGTATTAACCTCGATGTCCTCCAAGGCTCAGGAAAAGTTTGTGCTTCCAGCAGTGCATTCATATGTTCCAGAAGCCACGCAGGTTCCACCCGTCCTAGACCCTTCACCGCCTCAGGTGGTATCTGATCTAGTCCTGCGGACCTACCAGTTTTCAGTGAACCCAATGCCTCGATAAGTTCATCCATGGTAAAGGGTACACCTCGCTCAGCTCCTTCATCCCTCCATACATAGCCGATCTCTATCTGACTCGCTACCACACGAATCGGAGGGTATATAATCCAAATCACCAGCAAACATTCCATCATCACTGAATGGTTCATGTTCGGAATCATCCCCTGACTCTGACCAAGGCACATCGCTGTCAGCTTTTTCAAACCACTTTAAAAGCTGTTGCTCTTGACGAAGATCCATATTATTCAACAAAACTGCAATAAAATAGCACGTCCTAATTTATCATGTTTGAGGTTAGAAAATTTACGAAAATAAGGTTTATATTAGAAAATATACAACACTTACCCTGTTATACATAAAATTATAGTCAAATTTAATGCAGAATAAATGTTTTTCAACACAATAACGCCGAATAGCACCACGCACCGTTCTATTAGACTGACTGAAAAACACTGACAATAGTCGGTAAGGTAGTCTACCTATTTGCCTCCCACTGTTATGACAGCGGAATCCGATCGACAGGGAGGAGTGCTTGATGTGACAGTCAAACCGAATAACATACTAAAACCACGTTTCAGCACGTCGCTGCCATTATAACGTGGGTATATAGAAGGACGTCTATAGACGTCGAAATATTGTGGTGTCACATAAATTTTAAACACCAAGACGGCTATAGACGTCGGTGTCCTTCAACGTGTTAAATTAATAAATATTCGCTTTAAAATTAAAGATCTTACGAAGTTTTATTCGATTTATAATTAAAAGAGCTACAATTAAAGGATTTTTGCATAAAAAAAGAATTTTTACAAAAGTTATTTCAAAAATTTAAAATGGCGAAAAGTTGACATTTTTGGACCTTCAAACGTTAATCTTGCATAAACTATTGGTTAAAATTTAATTTAGCACAACTCAAATTAAAGCTTTATTTATGTACTTTTATAATATTGTCCCCATTCTACCCTAAAATATTGATTTAATACAATAAAAATAATTAAAAAACACCATTTTTTGCAAAGTGCCATAAAAAAATTATAGCCAACAATTTGGAGTTGCACAGATTTGGAGGTTACTCCAAACATTGCCCTTCGTAACGCTGAACTGGTTTCAAAAATTCACTCATTAATGCTCAAAATTATTCATTTTTGAATCTACAGCTTGGACCATACAGAAATGTTTTTATAAATAAAAGAAATAAACAAAAACCTTTCAAAAAACATTTTATTGTTCATACATACTTTCGATCCAAGTAACACCATTTTTGTGCTCGTCTTTGTGTTTTCTTCTCTGTCGTTTAGGTTTCAAACTTACCGAACTTTTTGATTTTATTTTGCAAATTTGATGTTTGTTATTACTAAGCGTATACCATTTACTATAAAAGTGATGATCTGAAAGTCCAAAAGTTCCTGTCCGTAAAGTGACTATACTTAAATCCATCTTGGGGCAAATATGATATACTATATTGGGTGGAAACGTACTTCCATCCAGTCGGAAAATCAAATTGAAATGTCTAACATCAAATACTTGTGCGTGTACATAGTTTACCTGCAACATGATAGTTATTAGAGAGTTATTGCAAAGTTAACAGTGCTGCGTTGCATTATTTACACCGCGCTATTTCGACAGTTTTGACATACGGCTGACACATCACAAATAGAGATATTGCTTGAGCTTATGCATACTTTGTTGCGTTATTTACGTTGTTTGTTTTCTTTTCATTTGTTCGCAAATTATTGAAAATGGATCATTATTTAGAAGCACTTATTTTAGCAAATGCTCATGATGATGATGTAGAGTTCATTTTAAATAACATTGTGGGAGAACATGTATTTCACCCACAAAATCAAGAATTTAATTTAGAAAACATGTTGCAAGCAGATGTAAAAATAAATTTTAGGTTTAGCAGACGAGATATTCCTACATTTGCAAGAGCTTTACGCCTACCAGATTTTATTCGTACCAATACTAGAAACTCTGTTAGTGGTAAATGCATTTGCATTCTACATTACTTGAGTGATGAGAAGGCTCGCATATCTCAGCAGTCTTAAAGATCTTCAGCTTTTATTCAATTTGTCACCTCAATCATTATCTCAAATTATTAATTATATTGTTGCATTATGCTACTGTCTGATGTACTCATTTTAGAAAATTATTACTAATAAACTTGGTTTAGATGAAAGACAAATAACATACATAACCCGAGAAAGCAAATAGCGCAACGAATTCCGCACAGCGTAACGGCTCCTCTAATAACGGCAGGCCGTATTTTCAATGATGCAGCGTAAGCCAAACAGCACATCTGCGCATGCTCTACTGTCAAAATAACGCGTGCTGTAATACATCAAGTGCAAAATTGACTCTGCAATATCTAAAACAAGACTTTTTGATATAGTTTTAACTTTATTTGCGTATCAGTATATCAGGAAATAGAGCTAAATATATAAATAATCGAAGAGACTTCAAAAAAATATTTTGCAAAAACTAGATAGGAAATCCGATGAAAATATAGTCAGAAATGGTAAATAAGCGGAAATAATGTTTTATTACATGTAACATCTAGAATAACCAGCGCATATTCTTAATCTCACGCCACTAGAATTCGAACGGTGTTGACATTGATCACGATATGACACTTTATTAAGAGTATCCAAATCAGTGGCGCCTCACAACATTCTTCTTAGTTGGCCATAACTAGGAAAATATTAAATAGTACTGACTTCGACTTACCGGATGAAAATATAAACGTAAGAAGTCGTCGAAGATTATGAAAGCCAATGGAATAAGATAATACATTCCTTTAACAAACCCTAATTGGGAATTAAGCACCTTTACATCTGAACATATTTATATTCTTCGACTTTCTTCTCCTATGTAAAATAAACACAATTTTGGCAGATTTTTCTTTGTTTTGGGTGATTTTAAGCACATCGTTCGAGCTTAAATCTATCCAATCTCGTATGATTTTAAGCCAGGAATACTGTCTTCTTCATGGTCCATGTTTGCCCTCAATATTACCCTTCATTACGAGCTGAAAAAATCGTATCGGTTGTTTCGCATTACAAATTCGAGATATGCAGTTTTACGCTTTTTTATGATTTAAATGAGCTCACCTTCTCTGCTTTTTCGGTGGAAAACTTCCAAGTGGCTGTATGGGAAATCCATAAATTAGTTTATATACCCAGTTCATTTTCAAAAAGTTTGCCCTGACCATTTCAATTCGGGAGATCGGATTTTTAAGTCGATTCAGATCTTCACTGATCCAGCTGCCAGGTATTTAAGGTACTACTCTACCGTCTAGAATGCTAAAAAATGACACATATTAAAAAAAAACTTTTTTTTATATTATTATATAACTTTTGATGATTACACAACTTTTTTTGTCAGTTTTTTTCTATTGTTCCTGTATTTTAAAGATGGCACCAAAAATTTTTCGTCCCAAAAAGTACTGCTCCATGGCGGACAGTTAATCTCTGGAACGACAAATCTGAAATATAAAACTCGAGAAGGGTTTAAAAAAAGAAGTGCTCTTACGTAATAGTTTATACAAGAAAAACTGAAAATTCTTAAAAAATAAACAAAATGGCAGTCATTCGAAAAAATTGTTAAAAAATTACCTTTTTTTGTTTTCAGTCACAAAAAATTTATTACTATGTTATCAGATCAATTTGTGGTAGAGAACTATCATAGAGAAAACCAAAACAAACAAAATACATCAAGGTTAATTCAAATCGATCGACTAGATCCGAAGATTAACTACCCGCCAGTTTTAAAAACATAGTTTTTCTCAAAATCTTTAATCTCCGGATCTAATTCGTCGATTTTATTAAACCCTGATACATTTGGTTTGTTTTGGTTTTTTTTCTATGATAGTTTACTACAATTTGACCACAAAAAAATTGTGACTTGAAAAAGTCGAAAAAGAGGTCAATTTTTGAACATTTTTTTCAAATGTCCGCCATTTTTTTAAAGAATTTTCAATTTTTCTGATAAACTATCACGTAAGGGCACTTCTTTTTTAAAATTCTTCTCGAATTTTATGTTTCAGATTTGCTATTGCAGAAATTAATACGCCGCCAAAGAGCAGTAGTTTTTGGACGAAAAATTTTCGGTGTTATCATTAAAATACATTAACAATGGCAAAAAACATGACATTTTTGTAATCTTCAAAAGTTGTTTGATAATAGAAGTTTAATTGTCGTATATAATAAAAAGGATAAAGAAAAATTGTTGAAAATCTGCCATTTTTTAGCATTCTAGTCGGTAGTAGTCATTTAAACTTAGAGACTTTGATTATCTCTGTACCGTATACATTTATGTGCACTGGTTGATTCGGATTCCGGTTTACCACTAATATCTTCGTTTTTGCGGTGTTGATATAGGATCAATAGATCTCCTTCAACTGATATCTTGTCAATCAGACGCTGTAGACCTTCAGGACTCTCCCCAATTATAACATATTGGCATATCTTAAGTGATTTATTAATTTACCATCCACTTTTATGCCCTCTTCTGAACCTTCAACTGCGTTTTAGAATACAATCTCAGAATACATGTTAAATATCATACGGCTTAGTTTGTAGTCCTGTCTCACGCCACATTTAATTGGAACGTCTCCTTTCGATAATTAGGTAATCGATCACCTCTGTGTTTTTCTTATGATCTGTTCTTATATTTGGCTAGTTAGATTATTCATTATTTCAAATATCTTGTCCAGCTTTGACCCTTCGTCTGGCAAAAATATTCATCTTTTTATTTTTTTCTTTATCGCTATCTTCACCTTTGGTCTTTCTTTTTATTCCATAGAAAGTTTCTGTGTATGAAAAGTATCAGATACTTCCATTCGAAAGAATTTGTTCCTATGTGTAATTTTCCAAATGTTGAGGTGGAAGACGGAGTCTTCGTTCGCAGAAAACCCTTTTTAAAAGGTTAATTTGAAATTACTTGTTGCCTCATATCTCTGTCTTTGACAGTTTTATGCCTTAAAGCATTTTGTTGTTCCTCGTGTTTCCTGTTTTTAGGTTAGTAAATTATATATTGTTGTATGTATAGTGATCGTAGACTGTTTATTTCTTTTTGATTGGTATGGATGCACTTTCACTCACTAGTTACGAGACTGTTTACAATGTGTTTGTCGCTGTAAAAAAAATTAAGAACTATCACGGAGCTATCTAAAGGCTCTTAAAGACCAAAATTGCGATTCACGAACAGCTCGTGTGCCGTTTGCGAACAAGTCGTCTACTGAGTCTAAATGAGTGGCTCGCATTTCTCTTGCTAATTATCGATAATGACTAATAATCCAGTAAAATAAGGCAAAAAAGGGGGCAAACCTCGGAATGAAAGATAATAAGCTGAAAATTTGCATACGTCTTTATTTTGATGGTATAAAACTTACCTCAAAAGTCTCATATAATCACGTGTCCGCGACTGAAGATATTAAAGGTCAAAGGTCACGAAAATGAGTTTTCTGCAAATATCTCGTTTCCCTTACACTTTATGACATTTAAGGTGGTAAGAAAAATTGTAAAATGGAAAATTCTCTTCAATGTTTGTCTGAAGTACTTTTATGTACCTTCAACCCTTCTTAAGATAGAGCGCAAAGAGTGGGGGACCGCTTACCTGTGTATACGGTAACGCGAAGTCAGCCAGTAGGATTCAATAAATAATAAGTTATATAGTTAATTATTTACTTAAAATACTATTATTATCATTAAATTTTTATTATTTATTATTTAATAAACTATATTTATAGATATTAATTATAAAATATATATTTTTTATATAATATTTATTTTATTTTTAACAAACATACAATATTAAATAAAATACTTTTCGTCCATATTACTACGAATATTATATCTCGAAATACAAATCTCTTGTACGGCGGTTGCTTTTTACACGCGTTTAGTGGATGTGATTCGACTTCTGCGATTTATAGGAAAGGTAAAATATCGTTTACTAAAATGTTCGAAAAAAATCACCATTTACATCAGTCACCTCAACTATTTCAACAAAAAAACTGCTCTGTACAAGAATTATTTGAAAATGGAGTACGTATTTTCTTAGCAGCGTATAATGCTCCAACATCAGAAGACGATATAGACTCTTTTCGATACACCCAGTTCATCAAATCAACAAGACTCAACACTGTTAAAAATAAAATAAATATTATATAAAAAATATATATTTTATAATTAATATCTATAAATATAGTTTATTAAATAATAAATAATAAAAATTTAATGATAATAATAGTATTTTAAGTGAATAATTAACTATATAACTTATTATTTATTGAATCCTACTGGCTGACTTCGCGTTACCGTATACACAGGTAAGCGGTCCCCCACTCTTTGCGCTCTATCTTAAGAAGGGTTGAAGGTACATAAAAGTACTTCAGACAAAAATTGAAGAGAATTTTCCATTCTACAATTTTTCTTACCACCTTAAATGTCATAAAGTGTAAGGGAAACGAGATATTTGCAGAAAACTCATTTTCGTGACCTTTGACCTTAAATATCTTAAGTCGCGGACACGTGATTATATGAGACTTTTGAGGTAAGTTTTATACCATCAAAATAAAGACGTATGCAAATTTTCAGCTTATTATCTTTCATTCTGAGGTTGCATCCTTATTTTACCGGACTATAATTAGTTGCTTGTGCTGCATTTCTTTATATTAAAATTGATTCTGATAAACAAAAGAAAAAGCGTGGAAAATGAAAATAGTGGCAACGAAATTTATTCAAAAGTTATTAGGTTTATGGAGGATCTCATTTATTGAGATATTTGGCATAAGTGGTTATTTAATCATTTTAACTGTATGAGTAAATCAGATTTTGAAGAATTAATAAATAGTATTGGCCCACTTGTATCAAACGTTTTTTAGCAACTGGAGATTCGTTTACTAGCCTAATGACCTGTTCAAAATATAAAAACAAAGTATTTCAACAATTGTACCAGAAGTATGTGAAAATAAATAACAATAAAAAAACAGCACGTTGAAATATAACCTCAAACTAAAGTAAATAATGAACATAACCTCTTTTTGGTTTAAGCGAACTCCAAGACGTCCTGACCGTTTGTTTACTAACTGGTTATTCTCGAACAAACCCTTTGGTGTTCGCTATCCCAGCGAACTTTGAGTGAACAGGGAATTGTTCGCTAACCCATTACGAACTTTCGTCCACACAACTGTTCGCGAACAGCTCGTGAACTTGGCTTGTACGCGATTTAAAAGACGTCTAATCCATTTTTTTGTACTGGAGATGCAATAATACGTTGATAATTATTTCATAAGTACAAAATAGGCAATATATATTCAGCATAGAAAAAAAATGAATCAGTATTAGAGTCAATTATTTAAACGTACTATATAGGTACACTTACCTGTTTTAGCACCACTACGGGGTTTTTATGCTTTAATTCGTTTAAATTATTCATAACATCCCTGAATATTCGTCTATTTCTAGATCGAATCAGAAAGTTTTGTATTATAGTGGCTGCTTTCTTCTTAAATGTCTCATCAATACTTCTTGTGTATAACTCACATATTGACGTGATTTTTTGCGCCAAATCATTACATTCTATTGCCACTTGATGTATTTGCGAATAATTTCTGTCGGGAATATACGGTTCTAAATAAATTTCGTGGTTTTCTTGTAATATACTGAAAGTGTCACTTTGAAATAAGTTTGACATTTCGATAATTGCCACTGAGAATTTTTAATCTTAAACGGTCCCTAGATAATCAAACGTTGTCATCAATATCTTGCACAATAATTGATCTTGTACAGTTATACTAGTGGCCCGTAGATCATATTAAAATATTGCCATGTTGTGTCAAATAGACTGATGTTAATTATGCAATCTGCGTAAATATTGCATCGTTTATGGAAAGATTACACTCTATCGTTGAAGTTATATATTTGACATTTGAAGAAAGGGTTGCTTTTCAGGGCTTTTCCATATTCAGCCCTTTTTTTAAAATAAATTTGGACCTTCCACATGCTTTGGTTTTTCAATTTTTGGCTTTACAAAAAATCAATAATTTGATTATTTCTATTTCTGATAAGAAGCAACTGGATTAGGTTATCCACAGATCTGTGTAAATTTTTAAAAAATGTAGTATATACCTGATGGCAAAAATTACCACAGATTTGTTGGCCTTATGATAAGCGTAACCAGAAAGCATATACATAAAGTGTCAAAAATAATGTGTCCCTTGTTGGTCACAAAACAGTACCAGAGTTTTTTTAAACTGACAATGCCAGACAAATTGAAAGACAAACAATTTTTACAATCAGAGGAATTTTTTACAATTAGAGGAATAAACATATAATCATCCGTACAATCTAACATGCAATTAGTAATAAATTACAACTTATTTTTTAATCCTTTTTTTTTTTTCTTTTTAAATTTTTTTTTTTTTATTTTTTATTTTTTTTTTCCTGCGCTAAGACATAACCCGATTCAACATCTCGGAGGTTTACATCTTCCTTTTTTTTAATTCTTTATGATTTTTTTTTTCTTTATATTATTATTATTAATTTTATAAATTTTTTTTTTTTTTTTTTGCTATAATACAATATTTACTTAAATATAAGTTAGTTCTAAGCTACAATTTATATTTACAGTTTTTGATATGTTCGTAAATCGTTTTTAATATATTGATATCTCTAGAGAAAATCAAATTGTTCAGGTAGACGGGAAGTGGAATTTTTAATATAATAAGATTATCATAAAATTTGTTTATGTTTACTGATTCGTGGGAACATTCAAGAAAAATATGTAATAAGTTACCTTCTTTTCCACACTTACAATTAGGTGACTCCGCTAGACCCAACTTGTACATATGAAGGGGGGTAAGAGCATGATTAGATCTTAATCTGTTTATAACCCTTATGAAATGGCGATTTGATAGAGTATGAAACCATCTTTTTATGGGTATTTCAGGCTGCATTTGTTTGTAATTATTTCCAGTTCTCGTGTTTCGATAATATGTTTGCCATTTTTCTTTTTGATGCTGTTTACTAATTATATTAATTATATTAATATTATATATTATATTATATTAATATACTTTTCAGACTCGAACCGAATGCTTCCAAAATGGAAGTTAGTCTTTTTAATTAAATAACACAACTCGCTATAAAGGAACTAACGTACGGTTTGAATATATCACACTTCCTCTTTTTTATGTGCCTTGTCCGGTCTCCCTGAGGTTATCAATCATCATCATTCTGGCTTTACAACTTTGCGTGGGTTCTAGCTTCCTCAAGAATTTCTCTCCTGGGCTCTCTATCCATCGCCTTCCTCGCCAAGCACGTATTCCTATATTTCTCATGTCTTCATCGATGTTATCAAGGAACCTTGTTCTGGATCTTCCTTTTCTTCTCTAACCAATGGGTCTATCAAGGAGCGTTTTTCTAGCTGGGTCATTTTGTTCCATCCGCATTACATGCCCTATTTACATCAGACGTCACATCTTAATACTTTTCTTTCGAAACATCCTAACATGTTTTTTATTACTTTTTGTTAGAGTTCAGGTCCCTGAACGTTATGTTAGGATTGGTCGTATTATTGTTTTGTAGAATTTTACTTTTGTATTTCTAGATATAATTGAGGATTTAAGAAGGAGATTGTGCCCAAAATAGCATCTGTTGTCTGTATAAATTCTGTCGTTTATCTTGCTGTAGTATTATTCTCAGTATTAACGAGATACCCCAGATATACAAATTCGTTAACTGCTTCGATTACGTAATTTTCCATAACAAGTGTTCGTAGGATTTGTGGTTGCGTGCTTATTTTCATATACTTCGTTTTGTTGGTGTTTATTAATAAACCCATTTTTGTAGTTGATTCTTTTAGTGTACGCCTCTCGTACAGTGTTTTCCATTCTCACAACAATATTGATATCATCAGCCAAGGATTTGCACTGATTTAATATATACTCAACCGGTGGTTGTGATTTGTGACACACGTCACTTTTTCCAGAGCCAGATTGAAGAGTATACAGAATTTTCATATTTATACTATCTATATCTACACTCTAAGCAGCACATATTATATATGACTTTACGAAATAGCAGCTACAGTAAAAAGTTGGAAGAGTCCATTTACGCGACGAGGAGAGTCCGTTATGCAACATGTAAACTTTTTCAATGTTATTAAAATCTATAAAAATAATAAATAACTAATAAAATTGCTTTATTGAATTTTCGCGCTATTGTACAACTACAGTACCGCCTACTGTACAACTTTTTTATTCCTGTGACTAATACTAATACTAATTTTATGTTCTAGGGCCTAAACCGCTAAATGTATTCTTGAAAGCTATACCTTATCGATTAGCTTTTGGCTTTGTAGCAGCTTTTGTAGTATTTATAACACCAACTTTAGTACCTGACGCTTCAAATGGCCTACCATTTTATTATGTAATATTATTGTTCGCCTGCTACGCTCTTCACCAGGTAAGATAAATGTTTTATTCATGTATACGATAAACTGGCGAATAAGATAAACTCAACTGATTTAAAAATATCTATCTGAGATAGAAATACCCATAGAGGAAGTAGTCTAAAAAATAGGAAGACTCCGAGTGTAAATCAAATCAGTAATTAAATACATAAATCATCATCAACGTTTTTTTGCATTTATCGCCATGTGGGATCGGCTTCCCTAATTACATTCTTCCATAAGTTTTTATCTTGGTTTACATCAATATCAATCTTTCTTACTTAACCTTATATTGCATAAATTTTAAATATGGATACTAAAAATCATTTCTTATTTTGACATAGCTTAAAAAAAGTGATAAATTTAAAAATTCCTCTAGAGTAATTTTTGAGTTTCCACTCTTTTTAGAAAATATGGAATATGTACTGTATACAACATTATATACATTAACATTACATATAATAATATATTAAAAATTACTTATTCTTCTTCTTCTTCTTTTTATATAGACATGACTGTGTTTTCAATGTGCCTCCAGTAAGTTGTCGTTCCATCGTTTTCGTGGATTTCCTACTGATCGTCAAACTATTGGGGAACCGTCTCTTGCCGTCTTCACTACTCTATTTGTTGTCATTCAACTTGTATGATCGTTCCATTCTATTCTTCTATTTCTTGATGTTCTCCACTTCGCATCTACGTCGCGTGGTATATCTGTACTTCTAGCTCTGTCCCATAGTGTCTTAGCATCAATTTTTCATCTCTGCTGTTTCTAACATCCTTTTTGTCCTCTCTGTGTCACGTCTTGTTTCTGCCGCGTATGTCCTTATTGGTCTGATGACTATTTTGTAAATTCTGCCTCTCATTTCTTTCCCGATATTTGTATTTCTCTATATTGTTTCATTCAGGCAGCCTGCTGCTCTGTTTGCTCTATTCACATGATCTTCCACTTCAGTTTCGAGCTTTCCGTAGCTAAATAATGTGATATGTATATATTTAAACTCCATCACTTGTTCTATTATCTGACCTTCCAGCTCCAATTTACGTCTTAGTAAATTTGCCGTTGTAGCCATACATTTTTTCTTTGTTGGGGAAATTAACATGTTAAATTTTCTGGCGGTTATATTAAATTGGTGCATCATACGTTGTAAATCATCTTCATTTTGAGAGAGTAGTATTGCGTCTGCAAATTTAAAATAATCTGCATAGCAGATTATATTAAATTGTTTTTCTCCCATTTGGTATCCTCTTTTAGTTCTTACTTTTGTTATTATTTCATCTATAGTCCTCTATTGTTAAACCATCAGGTTAAACAATAGAGGACTTAGGGAATCTCCCTGTCTTATCCCATTGCCAGTTTCAATAGAGTCAGTTAGTTCTTCTTCTACTTTTATCTTATTTTCTTTAAATATGTGTTGAATTGTGAACAAGTTAGGTTACATTTTGAATTTCTTCTGCTTCTTCTTCTTAAAGTTCCATCTCCTATCGGAGGTTGGATATCATAACGGCTATGGTCACTTTGTTAGCTGCTGCTCTGAAAAGTTGTAGTGAACTACAGTTAAACCATTCTCTAAGGTTCTTCAGCCAGGAGATGCGTCTTCTTCCTATGCTTCTTCTTCCTTGGATCCTTCCTTGCATAATAATTCTCAGTAGCTCATATTTTTCTCCTCTGGTTATGTGACCCAAATATTCTAGTTTTCTTCTTTTTATGCTGTTCATAATTTCTAACTCCTTATTTAGACGTCGTAGTACCTCAGCATTGGTAATCCTTTGAACCCACTGAATTTTTAATATTCTTCTGTAACACCACATTTCTAACGCTTCTATTTTCCTTATGTGTTGTTTCTTCAATGTCCAAGCTTCCATTCCGTATAGTAAGATAGAAAATATGTAACATCTTAGAGCCCTCAATCTGAGATGCAACTGAAGGTCTCTGTTGGTAAGCATTGTCTTCATTTTCACAAATGCTTGCCTTGCAGTTTCAATTCGGACTTTGATTTCTCTGCTTTGGTCATTTTTGTCATCAACCCAGGTTCCCAGATATTTATATGTCTCTACTTTTTCTATTTGGGTTTGCTCTATCATTAATCTTTCATTTCCATGTTGCGTTTTTGAGACAATCATGAATTTAGTTTTTCTCTTATTTATTTTTAGTCCGTATCTAATGCAATAATCGTTAATTCTATTTACCAATTCTTGTAGCGATTCCAGGGTGTCTGCCATTATAACGGTGTCATCAGCGAATCTTATCTTATTTACTATTCTTCCGTTTACAGAGATTCCATCACCCAGATCCGCTATCGCTTCCTGGAATATGGCTTCACTGTACACGTTAAACAGTAATGGTGACAGAACACAGCCCTGTCTTACTCCTCCCTTTATATCTATATTTTCGGACTTTTGTTCTTCTATCTTTATATTGGCCTTTTGATTCCAATACAGATTGATAATGATTCGTAAGTCTCGTCTGTCTATATCTTTGTTTCTCAGTATTTCTATTAGTTTTTCATGTCGGACCCTGTCGAATGCCTTCTCGAAGTCGATGAAACAGGAATAAATATCTAGGTTCATATCTAAGCATCTTTGAGAGAGTACATTAAAAGCAAACAATGTATCTCTCGTTCCCAGTCCCTTGCGGAACCCAAACTGAGTATCATCCATATCATTGCATATATATGCAATATCAATTTCTTATGCGGGAGTGACTAATCATTCAAATGAAAGATTTTTGAGAAGAAGAAATATTCAAGACAAGGAATTTTGTCATTGTATTCAAAGTATAATATTTCAGATGAATATAGGTATTGTAATGATATTGTTGTAAATAAATCTATTATTTTATAAATTTCTAATCGAAATAGGTATTTAATTAACATTCAAAATTTAAAATATTGTATGCTTTAGATTTACCATTCAAAACTTATCTGAATATAAATAGTTATACTGGAAGTCATGAGAAAAGAATGGAATAATGTTGAATGCTTTATAAACATCAGTATTTTTTTAAATACATAACTGTTTTGGTTTAGTTTTTATTTCAGCATGATATAAACCATTGTAAGTAAATACTTGAATAATTTATATTAACGATTAAATTAAACTAAATAAATGTTTATATAATTAAATAAAGAGGCTATTTTGTTCACTAGCAATTTATGTTATTATATAGGAAAATAAAATCTTACACAAACAACCCCAAATACTTGTTTATAATTTCTAACAGATTTTTAACATCAGTTTTTTACACACTCTGGAAGACGAAGAGAAACAGACGATCTGATAATTGTTTTGATAAATATATAGATATTTTTATTCCGCAATAAATAAAGAAATATTCAAGAAAAGGAATACGCTTTCCTTAGAACACCATGAATTTAAAATAAGTAAATTTATACAAGAAATTTGTTAATTTCTTTTAGTAACATGTTGGTAGCATTGATTCTTGACTACATAAAATTTATGAAGTGTATTACAATATATGTTAATACAAGTGTACATAAACTACACAGAGTATTTGAAAATATTAGCGTTTAATTCAAATTTGTTCATCAAATATATTCTTAAATTTTTCATTTAAGATTATTTTAATTGTTTTTAGGTGTGCGTGTATTGCATGTTTGTTGCACAAATGGCATTTTTTGCCAAAATCAGTGACAGTTCAGTCGGAGGAACGTATATGACGTTATTAAATACCCTAACGAATCTAGGAGGTAATTGGCCGGCTATGCTTGCCCTCTATTGGGTTGATCCGTTGACGTGGAAACGGTGTGACGGAGGAGCTGAGAGTGTAGATAATATATGTAGGAATAACGAAGAAAAAGTAGTAAGTAGAAATAAACTGATTTTTTAATTCATTATATAATCGCTTATACACTGTATATATTTTAAATGTCTAACTGTTGTGATATTTCCGCCACCTCTTTAGTACTATTTAAGAGTCACAAATTGCGGCCATATTTAGGATCCAGTTGTGTAGATAGGAGCTCCACTATATCAAATAAATTGCATCAGAATTGTAACAAGAATTTATTTAGTTTACAGAAATTTACAATGAAGTAAAAACTTCTATAATATATAGTTATTAATTTAAATTTATTTTACATATCCCAATTTTGCGAAAACTCGACTATATATATATAAATTATATTAGAGTTTTCCAAAACTATGTTTTTAAAAACTATTTATGTAACACAAAATAATAACAATACGTTTTACTATGATAAAAGCAGAATCTAGACTAACTTACAATATGATTTTTAAGTGCAACTTGTAACATGGTACTTTCAGGGTCATTCGATACGCGAAGTAATTGATTTATTTATTGTTGCCTTCGAAAATAGACCCTCAGCAAGTGTTACAACAGTTAAAAATACCATTAAACATTTCCAAACTTCAGGATGTGTAAACAGTTGTAAAAAGTGTCATGAAGGTAATGAACCACGTGTTAGACCTATCGATGAGGAGCGTCAAAACAGGGATATTGATATTTGTGCTTTTGTGGAAGCTAGTGAACCCTATAATAGTGTACAAATTGCTAGGGGAGTTAACGTGAATGCTCGAACTGCCCAGCGATTTCTTAAAAGGAATGGGTATCACTGTTTTAAGATACAACCAACACAAGAACTGTTTCCGGAAGATAACTTTAGGCGGATGGAATTTTGTGAATTTATGTTAGATAAACAGAATGAAAATGTACACTTTTTAAAAAAATATTTTATTTTGTGACGAATCTTCATTTTCATTACATAAAAAACACAATCCATCCGTTGCAAGGTATTATTCTCGGAAAAATAAGCACCTCAGTGTTGCAGATCGAACGCAGTATCCGCAAAAGTTAAATTTTTGGACTGAGATGTTAGGTGACCATATTGTCGGTCCATTTTTAATCGATAGAAACCTAAACGGGCCCAAATATTTACAACTTTTACAGAATGAGATCATTCCGGCTATCGATGCCTTCCTGTTAATTTTCAGGAGGATTATTTCCAACAGGATGAGTGTTCGGCTCACAACGCTAGAGCAATTGACTTCCTCAATTAAACGTTTCCTGATCGACCGATAAGTACACGTGGTACAATTAAATGGCCCGCTAGATCCTGCGACTGAGCGCCTAACGATTTCTTTTTTTGGGGTTTAGAGAACGAAACATTATTTTAGAGAAAGAAAACATTTATAGGCATCAATTTGAAAGGGCCACAAACCTAGTCGAATTAGGGGCAAAAATACTCCATTTCTCTGCAAGCATTACACCAGCCCTACTCCAAAATATGAGGAGAAATCTGTATGACAGATTTGGTTACTGTTTAGCACAAGGAGGTGGAATATTTGAGCCCTTAATTCATTAATCTGCTTTCCTAATTTTTATCTTTTGTTAGGTACATCTTACGAAGTTTGTAGGTTCTTAATTAGGTAGTATTTTTTATGTCTAAGTTTGGAAGAATTTTATTGTTTTTTTTATTAAAAAGTACAAACGATTCTTATTCTGATTTTTTTCTTCTTTCTTGTCTTATTGTTATAAGCTTTGTCCATAGAATTTGTACAATTTTCAGTGACAATAAAGGATATTACTTATTTACTTACTTATTTATTTGTATTGCTATTAAGGCCAAAAAATAACCAAAAAATTAGTTGTAGTGCATTATAATAAATATACTGATGGGGATGGAGATGATAGAGATGGGATTACAATAAATCTTAATTCCTATGGTCAACAAAACAATGTCGTTATCTGTATATAATATGTGTATGTATGTATCATATTTATAATATTTTTCTCTTTTAGCTATGCGAAAAAGTAGGAGGCAAATGCGTGACAGTTCTAGACGGTTTCTATATAGAAACGCTCATCTGTGTTGCAATAGGATTTCTATGGTATTTATGGGGAGCAAAAAAAGTACGACATCTTCAGCAGTTAGGTGAAAACGCTTGGAAGCTCAAAAATAAAAAATCCCAAAAGAGCTAGCTTCTTTGGAAAACTGATAAGACTTTTCACGTTTGTAAATACGATTGTTGTATTCCAATTGAATAAACCGAGAACTGGAAGATAATACACAAATAATTTCTATTTTTATATGATACATTTTCAGTTTATGTTTTGTTTAAATTATTTTCTTTTTGTTTGTGAATGTTTACAAAGTGAACACTATCGAATTTAAGTTAAATTAAATTTTGATGTATGATAAATAATTTGTGACTTGTTATTACTGGACCAGAAGGAATTGTCCTTGAAATATGGAGAATATTCCGAGATTCTCGATATTACCAGACGAAACAACGCTTTTCAATAAAGGAAAAACATTATTAGTATCCCATTATCTAAAAATTTATTTATATCTTAAACACGCCACTGAACAATTGTGAATTGAAATAAATTTAAAGTGGCTACAAGTACTTTCAAATATAACTATGATCAACATTTAAAAAAAATGATCCTTATTGTTCTTGTCTTATAGTATGGAATGGTTTCGATATGTTTGTAAGAGCTAAGGTTTGTTTTGTGTAAATTGATATATGAGGCGTTCAGAACCATAGTGGATTAAGTCAACTTTTTACGAAAATTAAGTTGTTATGTTCTACAAATAGAAATCTTTTCGGTGCTATAACAAACCACGTCCAAAGTTACCGCAATAATAAACATATGGCGTTATTTTACTATGTCTCGGAACAATGTGTCGTATTATTTTGGGACACAGTGGATCAAATCCAGTTGACTAGTCAGATTGTGCTCAGTGTATGTCCAAATGTGATCAACTGTCCTTAAAAATAGCTGCAGCAACTGAATCTGAGACATACAATTCACTTATTTTTGAGAAAAATGTTCACCTAGCAAAAGCAAAACAAGCTCGAGATGTACTAAAATCGTACAGTGATGACGCACCAGATGAACACTATGTTGCTACTTTTGACCTAAAAAAAGCACTGCCATACCCGAAATTGTCTACATCGGAATTCATTCCTTCAACAAAAACAACAGCTTTATGTATATCTGGAACGAAACAGATGGTGGTAGAGGATCTCAGGAATTATCTTCAATATTGACCATGCATCTGAGAAAACATGCCAAAAATCATAATCACGTAACTCTCTATTCAGATTCATGTACAGGACAAAACATAAATTTTAAAGTGGAATTCACTTCCACTCGAACATCGACAAGAAGCAGACCATCCAGAGAGACTTGAAAATGGCAAGTGAGATCTTGCCGAAACGTCGTCAAAATGGTTTTTATCAAAACCAACAACATTTAACGCGGAGTCAAACCCGGAATACCATTGATATAACATACAGCTCCCGCGGAAATATCAAAACTAACATATATATATATATATATATATATATATATATATATATATATATATATATATATATATACGTTGTTTTTACATAGTAATATATACGCAATTATGTTTTATTTATGCAAGACCCATTTAACTATGAATTTAGTTTCCCTGATGTATAAAAGGGATAAAGAAGAGTTTTCTTAGTTTCTGTCCGATAAAAAAACCTACACAAATTAAGTCAAAGGCTTTCCTATCATACATTTATATAAGGAGAAGCATACACCATTACAAAGAATAGGATCAGTGCTAAGGGATCCAAAGGACATGTTTCCATTAGAAAACCCAGGTTTGTACAATATATACGGCCCTTTTTCTCAAAAATAGCTAGTATAAACTAATCGTATAAACATACGAATATACCATGTACACAAAATAGACATCAGCCCTTGCAAACTGATCACAGCCATTCAGACAACCTAACACCGACATTAAACAGGAAAATGTACAGCACTTAAACTTATAAGCAGAATTCAGTCAGGCCAGTTATCGTAATGGACATATCTTCTCTTGTATAAATTTTAAAGTAATTTCTTACTGTATGTAGTTTTTTTATTGATGTGGATAGTACTTTATATACCACATCTCGTAGCCATATTACTGCAGTCGGATATATTTCGTTGTTCCATAGTAGGATTGTGACTTTATTCCCGACTTTGGCATTCTTCGTTTATTCCAAATTTATATACAGAGCACGGCAGCGGAAACGAAATAGATTAAATATCTTCAAGACATTTTTGTGAAAAAATTAAAAACCACGTCAACTTTTATTTCGTTGGGAGCTCTTTTCATCATATCTTCAATTATCACACCTTCGTTTCAAAAGAGGAACCAATATAAAAAAATCAAAGAACTGAATTCCTCATAAAATTACATTTTCACTGATGTTTCTCACTTATACTTTTCCTATTTAGAGTATATTGGTGAAGTTATCGGAGAGGTTGGTTGTGAGATATGTCAGATGAGAATATGGTAGAAAGATGTATCACGTACATTAAAAGTGGTCTTTTAATTTTTTTTTTAATTGTAACTTGATTATGTTCGATCTTTTTTGTTTTTGGTGGCGCACCCTGTATGAAGTATTAACATTATTTAAATAATTTATTTCCAGTTCTTGGTCTAAAGTTTCGGTTTAGCATTAAATTGTTATAAATTTGTTTTAAAATTGTTCTCATTTTTAATACAGTAATATTTCTGATTATTTTAAGTTTCTCCCAAAAAAGACGGCCTGATGGTCACAAATATGGTATATATTTGAAATACATGTACCTTCCAAAAATATTGTCCAATTTGTATGCATTTCTGTATCCGACCATTACTATCTGACAAGTCTCAATAGGGCAAAATATGTCATGGTGTGGCCGGATCACAAAGTTTTAGGTAGAAGATATACACTCGCGATCATAAAATCCGGGTCATCTTGAAAATCACCGATATTTCATTTTTAACGAGCTTTATCGTAAATAATAATAACACAAATACAAACTAATACATGTTTCTGGGAATTGTTGTCGGCTTAGCGGTTTCCTTTGCAACAAAGAATTTCAATAGTGCCGATTTCGCGGGAAAGCGCACACTTCCCAAAATGAACGGTACCTGTAACTGCCGCTTGTTTTAAATGTCTCATTTGTGCTTCGACTTTCTGTTCAAACGCAACTAACAAACGTTTATTATTGCCACCATTAGTGTTTATTAGTGCCATTATTAGTGTTTATTTTTTGCCAAAAATACCCTTGACTGTCGTTGAAACGACAAATTGTTGCGCTTGTGAAAGACGGTCACACTCAACGGCAAGTCACAAGAACTGTTGGCGTAAGCCTTTCTTCGGTTCAACGAGTGCTTCAACGCTTTCAGGAGAAGGGTTTGCTATCCAAACGACCTGGCTCTGGACGAAGAAGAATGACCACGGTACGAGATGACCGTTTTCTTGTGTTTCAGGCTTTACGAAACCGGACCTTAACTGCGATTATGCATCGAAATCGTCTACAGTAAGTACGAAATCACAATGTTAGCGCTACAACAGGCAGGAGAAGACTTCGTTCTTTTGGACTATCATCTCGGGTAACGGCTACAGGACCGCCACTTCGCCTGGCGCATCGAGTTGCACGACAAGCTTTTGCTCGACAATACGCGCATTGAGGGATTAACGATTGGAGCAAAGAGTTATTCTCAGATTTTCACAAGCTTGCATTGCTCCAAGAATGCCATTTAGTGGAGGCTCGGTCATGGCTTGGGGAGTTTTATCTTCCGACCTCCGCACAGAATTACCCTTCATCAAAAATGGGTCCTTAACTGCACGAAGGGACATTATGGAGATTCTGGAAGAACAAATTATGCATACCATGACAAGGCTTGGAGAAAACACACGGTTTTTATGCAGAACAACGCTAGAATGCACGTTGCCACGATCAGTATGCAATACTTGGACGAGGTTGGAATTACGAGGTTACCCTGACCAGCTAGGTCTCCGGACCTGAATCCTATCGAACATATCTGGGACGATTTGAAAAAACGTATTCAACCCCTTACATCTCCTAACAACGGATAGGAGCTTAAGGATCTGTTAGTGAGAGAGTGGAATAACATACCACAACATGTAATCCAGAGAAAAATTGAGAGTATGCGCCGTCGTCTGCAAGAGGTCATTAGAGCAAGTGGAGGAAATACACGATATTAGTCATTGAAATTTCACTGACATTTTACCACGTTCTGTATTTTCCATTTTTTTCGTATGCCTGTTTTATCAACAATTTGGTTTGTTTTCTGCTTTTTCAATAAAAACAATAAAAAACAGTTTTTTTTCGTTCAAAACAAACATTGATGACAAATAAAAAATACGTTAGCCTAAAAAAAAAGGTTATTACTGCACCAGAGGCAAAAATATTCCAGAAACTTGAAATTTTTAAGGTGACCCGCATTTTATGATCGCGAGTGTAGTATTCATGTCTTCTATTGCGTAGTATGTCGGTTTATATAATATATTGTGAAAACGGCTGTCTTATTTATAGTGTAGGTTGATGGAAGACTAGGGAAATACGAATATAAAAAAAATTACAAGGTCGTGGAAATATAGATCAATTGATTAAAAAAATGCGGAATATCTATTAATTTCTTCCTAAAATCACTTTAAAAAAAAATCAGATTTTTGTCATTTTTAGTCTGCCATGATTGTTACTATATGCGATGTTGCCAAAACGATTAAAGTTTCTGTACATTTGTAGTTTAACATGTGGAATTTTCATAAAACTTTTTTCATAAGTTAATTCTAAGGTGCTGAGTCCAAACATGATATTCTATTCCGTTGGAAATGTTTAGTTCCCGAAATTTAATCTAATCAAACCTCAACAAGTCGTCCAATATTGTCCGCTCGCACTCGAATTTTATTCTTTTTTCATCGATCTGGTTATTGATTGCCGATATTTCCTTACACCAGCAATGTAATTTAAAGCAGCACCGGATTAAATGGATTAATTTTTTCTATGCTAGCCTAACCTAAACTAACCTCACATAATGAAACCTAACCAAAAATTTACTAAGTTACGTAATCTCGAATTGTATTATTTATCTCACCAATCAATTTTGACCGGCGATATGTCAATGTACCAGACATGTAGTTGCTTTTTTCTAAGTTAACCAAACTTAACCACCCATAAATTAATTTAAACACTAACCCAATTAAACCTAACCAAACTTACTATAACGAGCACTAATCTTTTTTAATATTGATCGACAGAGGAGTAGTAGTCACTTGCAACATTTGCATTGTCCCCATGTCAGGACTGAGTCTCCGGGGTATAATTTTGAACACTTCATTCCGTCACCTCCTCAATATGGTCGGCTTCCAACTAAAACTTCCCCACTATCACTCTTGACATCAAGGTGGAACCGCCAGTTATGGAATAACGTCTCTCCCGGTGTCCTCCTATCACCCGATACCCTCTCTTCTATCGCATGCCTCCTGAAACACTGAACGCACACGATGACGAACCTCAACCTTTGAACTCCTTGCCTCTCTCTCTTTCACTCGTCATTCTTTCTCAACCAAGGACGGTTAGAACTCCTACAAGATGCTATGGAATACTACTCGCTTCAAAAGGCCGGGGCGAGTTCCCTCTAACGTTTCCCTCTCAAACTTTACTACACCAAAATTATTAAATATTCTGCACTTAATATTAATAACGATATCATTAAGAAATTTATCGAAAATGTTGAGATTGTGTTTCCCTAATGTTTGCACCAATAATTCTTTATACGATAAATTGATTATTTGAATTTCTTTCAGTTAATGTTAAATTATTGAATATTTAATTTATTTAAAGTATTACAGTTTTTTTATAATTGGCGGTTTGACTCCATAAATCAGTGACTTCAAAATAAAATTTGTCAATCATTAAATATTAGGTGGTACATAATTTTAAAATAAATTAAAACACAGAGTAGCTGTATTATTTGCCATGAAATTGGTTTTATTTCCAGGATATTTTTTTGCCAGTTTTATTTATTCTTTGAATATGATTTCGTGCGTTTGGCTGTCACGAATGGCTCGGATACGTATATTCCAATCGAGAGTTCCAATTGTTGATCACTTTTTGCAGCATATGGGGCTGTATATCGATAAAAACGCGGTGAACGTCTTCTTCAAATTTTCATACACCTCAAAAAATAGCCTAGTGTTAAATCGTTCTTAGAGGTCCAAAATTCGAAAATATGCGCTAACCAGATATTTACTTCAATAAATCGGTTGTGGCAGATCTGTGTGGTATGTCGCGCCACCTTATTGAACAGTTTCATTTTTACTTTATCATTAATTCTGTTTTATTTTAGCCAGCAGCATTAAGTTATCTGCAAAAAGCAAGACTTATTGCTCCTTTTTGTTTCTGTGGAAGCAGTCAGATCTACAGCGGTTCTATTGTAGCCAATTCGCTTATAAGAGGTGATTCAATGAAACGCTAAGATTTCAAACAAACAAAAAAACTAAAAAAAAAAATCTTTTTATTAAATTTAATAAAAAAAAAACGTATACTACACAGATGAAAATTAATATGGAAGTGATGAAGTTTTTGAAGATGATATTGGAAAGGTGGTAGCAATATTAACATCGAACCCTTACATTGCAACAGTAAGTCCTTGGAAGCTGCCTTAATGTACCGAAGGGCCCTGATTGAGATGATTTAGGCCTATTTGGGACAGGCACGATCGTGTTTGCCTCTCAGCTCGTTCGCTCTATATTCTTATTTATGAATTCACAAAATACACTCATTTGTGTACCACTTCTGGTCTACCTTATTTTGTTTCAGTATTTATTTTATTCCCATAGTTGGCACGAAATGCTGTCAGTTTACGAAAGGCGTGTACTTGGATTCGCAGGTGTTTGATTTGGTTATAAATTATTCACGCCTGTCGTATGGTCCTGCATATCCATTCTCGTTGTTCTTCCATCAGGAGAGGTCCAGGTTACCTTGTGTATGTTCTTATGTTCAAAATAGGTGCTAGTGACTGTCATATTGAGTGCTGCTGCTAAGTTTATCAGTCGTAATCCATTATCGCTACTGATGTTGTGTAGGCTATGCTTTCCTTTCGTGGGCATGAAAACTCGTTCTCGTCCTATTGTTGCATTCATGTCACCGTACAAAAAATATAGCTGTTAAAAAAATATAAACAATGAAAGGTACTTATATTACTCCATTACAAACTGGGGCACTTTGTCGCATGGGAAAATATTCTGAGGTTGGTGGTAAAAAACAGCCTCTTTTGATCTTTTGTCGGTGTATGCAAGTCAGATATATGCAAAGTGTAGTCATAAACTTTTTCCATGCTTTATGCAGTGGCACGTTATCAACTGTTTTAACTATTGTAAATATCTATCTTTCGCCAATATTAGATTCATGGTACCAATGCGGTAGGCTATCATCTATTATTGTCGCGCTATATTTTATAAATACATACATTTTATTTTTTTTTTTCTCGTCACTGGTGCTATTAAAAATCGGAGTCATGCTGTCAAAAATTAACAAAATATTTAGTTCTTTTAAAAATATTTGTAAATATGAATGTGAAATAATATATTTTGTTATAAAACTGTTAGAATATATAAACATTTGTTGTAAATTTTGTCTTTTTAGGTGTAGATAATTCGGTGTGAAACTATTAGACCTTTTTTTTCAAGTTATACAAGTCTGCTAAATTAAGTTTATAAATATTCTAGTGACACAGATGGGATTTCTTATTTAAGGTATATTATTAGTTTTAAACCTTTCTGTACCAAATTTTGTTGTTATTTTACGCCTGCTACATGCGAAATTTACGGTTGAAATGAGCATTGCTTTGGAAGCCGCTATGTGAAACTGTCAGAAATGAGTAAAACTTACCTAACTAGAAAAAGGCGTGATTTTCGCGCAATATTGACACTAACGCCCGCGAAATTTTCATATATTAACTACATCGTTAGCACTGTCATTTTTAAGGGGCAGTTAATAAGAAGTTAGCAAAATTTAGGAACTATTATTACTACTTACTTTATGTAAGTAAGACTCTGTACTACCGCAATAATTTGTATTACTAATTGATTTTAGCATTAAAGTGATTCTCCTTATACAGGGTGGCCTGATGAAAACGAAAGAGAGACAGAGAGTCAATATTTTTGAAAAACCCAGCGGCACGTTAAATTTTGTTTAAAGGGTATCACATTTTTCCGATGTTTTCGATTATTTTACTTTAACCTCTAAGCCAGAGTAAGAATCACCTCTACATTTTTTAAATGGTAGTGGGAGTCATTTGAAGTTCGAGCGGCAAAGAAACGAGAAAAATTGATCGGATGAACTACGAAAAGCCAAATTATCTAAATATTGACCAAAGGACATGATCTCTCTCATCTATCAGATCATTATATTTATAATTTTCGTCAAAATGTCGTTTGCTAACGATAGTCAGTTCCAGATTTGTTTTCGGTTTTTGATTGTTTAGATTTAAGGTTGAGAATATTTCTTCGAAACCAGATGCAGAAATATCGCTGAAATTCAGATTCAATGTTTTCTTTTACGATTTTCATACCATGAAAATTTTTTTGGAGACATTATAATAGCCGGTTTAGCCTAAAATTATATTATTATTATTATTTCTTACCATAAGTTTAATTATTAAATTATATTATTTATTACTACTATATGGATATCTACTTAATGAAATTTATGTAACGTAAGAATGATGGAAATAATTAATTAATTCCACAACGAATACGTACGAAATTTTTTTTATATTTTACGTTAAAGCACACACGGTAAGTGTTGGTAATGTAAAGTTTACAGAAAGACAAAAATTATTTAACTATTAAAACGTATGGCAGGCGCCAGTATCTTCTAGTATCATTAACTATTCATAATTCATTCATTCATTCGTGTATTATGTGACACTGATTACAAGATTTTCTTTAAAAAAAAAGTAAAAGTAAACTTTTTTAGAGTTTAAAAAGCACTTTTCTGCATCAATGTTCTGTGATAAAAGCCATAAAGATTCTTAAGTGTCATTATTTTTATTAATTAATTTTTGTTTTGGGTTATTATGAATTCTGGCTATTGTAGTATTATTATAATTCTAATTTATTGTTTTTATTTATTAATAAAGGTTCTGCACTTATAACACTTAAAAGTTTATTTAAAATCTTTATTTGTACTAATTTATTTTACACTTAATAATTATATAATTTATTATAATACGTGCGTTACAATTTAAAACGCGGCGCGATCTTCAGAAACTAACCGTCTTGTTTACAACAAAATTCCTCTTTAAATATAAAACTCCGTTAGTTTCGGAATCCCCTAGAAGCAGACATGAATTGGTTCGAACATTGGGGAAGACCGGTCGCGGCGGTGTTGACAAGAATTGCCTCGAATGAACGGGAATTCAGGCTGGTTTTTTATCGGAGGAGGTCCCATCGGTTATTACCTGCGTCTCCGCCGGCCGGTGTGTGATCTAGAAAATACTTGAATAGAACAGATATTAGTAATAAATATGTTTACAGTTCTGAGCCATACGATGCGTCATCATCTATCGGAACACTATACAAATAGTTTTCTTATAAATAATATTACAACTATTCAATCAATGCCTCATGTAAAATGATCAATTTTAATTTAGATAACCTAAAAAAAATAATATTTTATTTTTATATCGGTTCCCCTCAAAATTTGGCGCCCCGGACAGTTGGCCGTCTTGCCCGCCCCTTTATCCGTCGCTCGGATATGTCTTGCAAGATTTTATGTAGTTTCTGAATATTTTCGTGTATAAACAACAATTAGTACAACAACTTCAGTATGTACAACTGTAAGTTATTTCTCTTTACTGAGCTGTACTAATCGTTCTCCCTTGCGACTTCTTATACCTAATCCGAATTCTCCCACAACCTTCACTTTTTATACCTTTAAACTTCAAAAATTTGCAATTTTCCCATAAGTCTCCAAATATATTGTTGATTTCACATTTTTATTTGGATTGAAGCCCTTAATATGTCTGCATTGAAACTATTATAATATATTTTTTAAATATCCGTATCATTACAGAATCGCAACTTTGTAAGAATATTCGTATCATTACAGAATAAAGATTGCTTTATAAAAAAATATATAATATATGCTAGAATATGTCAACCCTACTTAAGTTGTAAAAATGAAAAAATGTCTACTTATTTCTCAGACTTGTATAAATTTTTATGTTGTTTCTAAGTAGGGGGTGAAGGGAATTTATTGGTTGTCTATAATATTAACTTAATTAATACATATACTTATGTCGAACTTACAACTAAGACTAATATAAAAATTAATATTAAACTCACTTAATTTCCGCATTGTTGCCAAATTGAGCTGTCTTGGGTCTTCGTCAGGACCTATCCTAAGCCTAAGTCTGCCGAGTTCCCATATAATTTAATTTCAGTAGTATTTATATTAATAGTATTAATCTTGATTATATTTATATAAACAATCTACATTTCAAAAATAGTAAATATTAGAGACAACCGACGGGGGAAATAATGACTGCACTAGTGATGTTAAGTCATATAAATTTGTAAGTTTACTTGTTTAATAAAACTTCATTTTATACTTATTAGTTTTATTTCATGAATTACCAAAAGAACCTCCACGAAAAGCTCCAATTATTAAAATACTAAAAGTCTAAAAGGAATCATAATCAATTTCTCAAATTCGCCCATCTTTTAAAAGATTTTAAGACAATGAGCAGTGATACAGATTCTGATAAAATCACTCCTAGGAAGAAAAAATTTAAAATATGGACAGAAATTTATTAATTCGTTGTTAAAAAACGACAAATTCAGAGGCTGGCTGAATAATACTGCAAAAGGTAATACCTATATTTTCTGTTATACGCTCGTAATTATTATTATTATACATAAGCGAGGGCAGAGGAACTAAGTCCCTATTATGCCCAAAAACAAAGAAATTTCATTAATAACCTACTAGTAAAAAACAAAAATTACAAATAAAAGAAATAAAATTACAATGTTTGGTTTAAAAGAAAAACAATATTTTAACTATAATGTAAAACGGTCAAGTCTGTTTTTAAACTAGTTGGTAGAGGGAGCAGACACAATGTTATCGTTAAGGTTATTCCAGCACTCAAAAACTCTATTTAGTAAAAAGTTCTGCCTTGATCTTGTAGAAAAATTTTCTTTCTTCAGTTTGAACTGATGACATCTGAGGCGTTCATCTTGATTAATGGTAAACATTTCATCGAGATTTCCAAAATCGAATTTTAGTATTTTAAAAGTTGTAATTAAGTCTCCACGTTGTCGGCGAAGTTCAAAAGAAGTTAGGTTAGCCATACTTTCTGCATAAGAAGATCTTCTCGGTCCCAAAGAAATTCTAGTGGCTTTTCTTTGGATGTTTTCCAACATAGTCTTGTCTCGAACCAGATCAGGATACCACGTTGGTCCAGCGTATTCAAGTATGAGTCTTACGTATAGAGTGTAAAGTTTACAGAATGACTGCATTGAAACTCTCGAAAAATACCTCCGAATAAGATACAGTGTGGAGTTCGCACGTTTACAAATAGAGGTAATATGGTCGGACCAAGTTAGGCTGCTTTTATGATAACACCAAGATCGTTATACGAAAACAAAGAATCTAATGGCTGCCCGTTAACAAAGTACGGCACAAGTGGGTTATTTTTACCAATTCGAAGCACTACACATTTTTCCGCGTTTAAGGGTAGTAACCACTGGGAACACCAAGTTAAAATAGAGTCCAAGTCGTCAACCAACTAGCAGGTATCAAAGATTCGTGAGTTGCTACGTCATAAAAGTTCTGTAAAACACCTCAACAACTGTAAACAGTTAGTAAGACAAAACAAATATTAACATCGATACTACATTCGACTTCGAAATCACTAGAGTTAAAATAAACAGTGAAAAAAGGCGAAGTAGGTAAACGCTTGTTTTATTGTTGAGTACAACCTCTCTTTCAATGTATCTTCTCATATGACAAAATTAATATGCGCAGTATGTCCAGATTCAAAAATTGCTCAGGAGCTATTGATGAGTATCGAAAAAAAGCTAGAGTGATTATTGTATATGTAACAGGAGAAGCAGCGGAAGAAAACCTGGTAAAGAAGCTGCAAAATAATAACTTTTCAATACTTGTTGACGAAAGCACAGATAAATCTATTATCAAACATTTGGCAATCGCCGTTAGAACTGTAAACTCAGATTTTCAAGTAGAAGACAAATTTCAGATACTGATGCCTGTCGAAGATGGTACGGCAACAGCATTACCTGGTAAAATCATTGAATATTTTACCGAAAGAGGCATACCATACAAATCTAACGTGGTAGGATTTGCATCTGATGGTGCCAACGTTCTGTTCGGAGACAATCGTTCATTTGTCACACTATTGAAAAGTGGCATGCTACTTACCATGTCGGGATAGTATTATGAGGTTTTTTCCTGGTTTTTCCCTCATAATTTACTATGGAATCGCTAACAGGAGAATTTTACTGTCATCATGGCATGTATTTGTCTTTTTAAAGACGAATTACATGCTATGATCTTTTCTGATGGATATTCTCAAGTTGATTTCATGTAATCGAATGAACTATCTTATAAGTAAAGTCGTCCCAGGAGCGCAACTCAACGATATTGGCAATATCATTTTAAAGTCGTCTACTTGAAAATGTATAATGTATGTCTGAATTGTCAATATAAATGAGTCAGATAAAATTAAATTATTAGAAGAATTTTTCACTAAGTAACAGAAAAACAAAAATTTGTTTAATTTACTAATGTTTGTATTTTGAGAACGATTTCCGAAGTGGAAATTGAAACGTCAATAAACGTACTTTAACCTTTAATTGTGGCTTATTCCCATTTAAATAGTAATTACTTTAGTTTTGTATTTCTCGAAATAATTGAGGATTTAAGAAGGAGACTGAGCCCAAAATAGCATCTGTTGGCTGTGCAAATTCTGAGGTTTATCTCTGCAGTAGTATTATTTTCAGTATTAAGGAACCCTCACAGATGTATAAATTCGTTCACTGCTTCGATGACTTCGTTTTCTATAACAAGTGGTCGTAGGATTTGTGGGTGTGTGCTTCAAACTACTTCATAATTGCCAAAAAAAAAGAATGCCACTCATTAAGGTGGTCAACAGATTATATTTTTAAGCCGCAGTTCATGTTGATTGCTTATTTTCTACTCAAACAATTCTCAACAAGGTCCTCGAATCAACGACAGAAGAAATGCACTCTGAAACGAAACACCAAAACTTTATGAGAAAATACTGACCGAATACACAGTCCTGTTGGAGTGCTTTGTTAAATAGGAATATTTAGATCTTATTGAAGCAGAAAAACGTGAAGCGAGACATGCAGACGATATGAAAAAAGCGAAAATGTTGAGAAAAGATTTCACAGATGTAAAAAAACCTTTACCATTACACGAAATACAGGTCGGGGAAATGGTACCGAACCTGATTAGAATTAAACGTGAAACAGGAGAGCTGGATGAAGAAAAGGTAAACAATTTCTATACAATGTGTAGAGTTTGAAAAAGTCACGGCAACACTTTGAAACAAAGATTTCCTTTTAACGACAGAGATCGCCAACCTGGAGCAATTGTTGACCCCAAAATGAAAAAGAATATTCCTTCCATTGCTGACATGCTTTACTTTTCCCCGAACATTTTTCCTGCAGAAATGTAACTGACATTGATAGAAAAAGGTGAAAGTTAAGGCATATGGATCTGTCCTTTAACAGCGAAATTCCAGAAATTCACCAATGTTGTAACACGTTTTTCAAATAAAGAATTGAGAAGGTTCACAAACATTTTCAATGTTATGCCACGTGGTAAAAAACTGTTATGTCTAGCCCACAGCAGCCTTGCCGTTGAAAGGCTTTTTTCAGCCATGCATACTCGTATAATGACAACAAAGTTAAGAAATAAAATATCTACGACTACTATTAAAGGCACTTTAGAGTAATTTCTCGATTGTAATAAAATGAACAATGATTTAATTTTGACTTTATTTACTTTCCAATTTCCATAAATTCCTTAAATAAAGGCAAAGTCTAACAGTGGTTGTATAACTATTTATCAATTATATGAATGTTATGCCAGACAGTAGATTTGATGTTTTGAAATTGTTATTTTACCGTTTTCTGCTGTTATTTTAAAGTCCATTTGCTGCTTTTTTGCTTTCCTGATTTTGGTAACACTGGTTGCCACCATCTCAGTGCTCGTACAATGGAGTTAATAAACCACTGTGTTTTCTTACCTCCATGGCTCGTACTAGCCTTCGACTAACTTAATAGTGTGGTGGTAAAGTTAATTTTCGAAAGGTAATATTCTGATACTCTTAAAAATAAAAAAATTCGTATTTAATTTGAATAATACAGATAGTGCTGAATGTAGAAAAGACATTTCAAAAACAAATAATAAGGGTTCCCAGAAGCGAAAACCATCATTGTAACTTTCTTAATAAACCTCACAACTTTTTTACCAAAAAGTTAATTGAATTAAGACAGAATTTATAAACAGATGTCAAGTAATGCTTTGTTAGATCACACAAAGATGCTAAGTGTAAAGAGGCCCATGCCAACGCAGAGCAACTCATTCTACCGGCTGCTGTATATTTAGTGAACATTATGATTGGTGAGTCGGTGGGGAAAATGATTTCAAAAGTCCCTTTGTCTAACAATACCATATCATATAATACCATAAATTATAATATCCTAGTTATAAAGCTACGAGAAGAGAATGCTTTGGATGAAGAGGCTTGGCGAAAGATAATGGAAATGCGATAAGACGCCGTTAATTGGTTCAATGCATGTTGTTTTGTAACTATACCCGTAATATATAGAAAATCAAAGGCGTTCGTCCATCAGAAAATCGAGCCCGGATTTTTTTAATCCACGTTTTTTAAGATTTTTAAGAACCATAGTGGAAAAGCAGAAAGCCCCAAATTTTTTTTGTGTATTGAACAGCTGATTCTTGACGATGTCGAGATGAAATATTAAACATCTGATCGTAATTTTTATACAATAAAGTATCGAGAAGTCAATACAAATATATCTAAAATCAGTACCGTAACAACTTATAGTAATTAATCTCAATTATAATATATTAAAACCGCTCCTTTTCTTTTTAATAAGGGCGTGTACTCGAAAAGTACCTTACTATACTAATAGTTCATTTAATGTTAATAGTACTCTCTTCAATATAGGTTTGATTCTTATAAAAAATACACAGAATAAAAAAGTTGTAATAGAAAAGTGTATTTTACTTTATATTTACATCTTATACTTAAAACTTATAAATTTGTGAAGTTTATTTAGAATAATTTGCATTAATATAATGGAAAAGCACCACAAGAAGGAAAAGAATTACTCCAAGAGCATTAGAGAGAAGTGCCAGGTGAACGTCGGTGATCATTCTGAAAATAAAAAAGGTAAGTCAATATATCAAGTAATTATTCAGTACCTAATTATAAAATATTACATTATAATAAGGAATATAAATAGCTGAAAAATAAATTATTATTTATTTACTTATTAACAGCAATAAATGTATAATTTAAAAATAAAATACAATATAAAATTTAATTTAACAAAACAAAATAGCGCAGCTACAGTACAAATATTAGTAAAATATCTGATATACTCGGTTCGCGGATCACAGTCCCAACTGCCTAAACTCTATCCACCGAGAAGCGATAGTGCCAGTAAACAACGAAATATACGCGTGTAGGGTTATAAACGTTTTAATTGGCTGTCGTTTAGATCTCTCTCCGCCTATTTCAGATCTGTATTACGAAAATTAAGTGATATTTATGAATATATATTTTTAAATAATAGAACATTTTTGATTCAATGCACATACAAAGTCGGCAATAAATGTTTTTCTCATCCCATATATCATAAACTTGGGAATAGATATTCATTATACAATTTTTTGTTTGTATTTTTAAATTAAATACTAATACTAAATCAACTGACAACACTGTACACAGCTGTACTGCTGTAACTTCCATTAAATTAGTATTTGAAGAAAAGTCGAACGATAAAGATGCATCCCTAGCCACAGTTAGACGATACTTCTGTTATTGCGCTGTTGCCAATTTGTTATATTTTATTGTGCTACATAGATTTTAAATCCATTTGTTGACAATTATGAAAAATGAGCACATACATTTTGCAATGCATATGGAATGACATTTAAAATAACTTTTTTTTTCAAACCTTTTATATTTTTTGCACTTATTTCTATTTCCGTTAATCAGTCTGGTAAAATTATAATAAATCAAACTTGAGGAAAATGAATGTTATGCATTATTCTTATAAAAAAGATTTACAAATAATAATTGAGATTAGTGGGATAATTATGAAAATAAATACAAACAAACGAGGCTTACATGCCAAAAAAATCGTTCGCCTTCCGTTTTATAGCTAACTTGGGAAAAAAAACGTGGCTGCTAAGATGGCTTACCTTGTTGTCGTTAAAAACAATTAGGAAAAACTTGAACTATCACTATCACTATCACCATTACTACCAATTTCTATATTTAACGGTTCAACCATGACCTCAATAATATGATCAAGTTCCCAGAACTTTTTTTCTACTGTATTCTGCACATGCTTCACACAGTTTTTCCATTTCTCCTGGGTAATGTTGTTAAGGGCATCATTTAAAAGGATTTTGACATCTGCAAATTTGAAAGTCTTGTTGTTGGCAGCAACAAAATTTTTAGCATCAGCCCAAATCAGCTCAATAGGATTGAGCTCACAATGGTTGGGTAGCAAACGTAAAACGGTTTTATTTTGAGCTTTTGCGAGTTCATCGATAACATATTTGTTATATTCAGCCTTACGCGGTGCCACTAATTGTAAGAGTTCAACTTTAAGCATGTCCTCATCGAAGTCGATATTTTTTGATCGTAACCAGTCTTTTATTTTTTGCTTTTCCATGCTGTAGTCGGTACTTTCTCACTTTTTTGCGAATGGTAAGGAGCATTATCGAGAACTATGACACAGTTGTCTTCTAAAAGGGGCAAAATATTTGCAAAAACTTTTCAAAACCGTCTGAGTTCATTTCCTCGTGATAGTCGCCACTCTTTTTTGATTCAAACGTCCATAGGCCACCTTCTACAAAACCTGTTTCACTCCCAATATGTGTAAGAATCAGTCTTTGTCCTTTGCCAGATGGATTTTTGAGACCTGCTGAGAGACCTGACAAAAACGCCTGCCTGGAAGATTTCACCGTTTCGTCAACCCACACATGAGATTTTGTATGTCCTGCATTTACCCACGTTTCATCTAAATAATAAATTTTCCTGTTTTCCTCCCGAAATTTTTTAATGGATTTTAAAAAATTTCGCCTCCATAAAATAATCTCTTCTCGTTCTAATAAAGCACTGTTTCTACCCCTACGTACGTATTTAAAATCTAATGATTTTAGAAATTAATGAAAAGTACTGCGTTTAAAATTTGGCAAGCTTTCGTCGTCGTTAACAGCTGCAAGAACGTTGTCTATAGTTGGTATTTCGTTGCGAAAAAAAAATTGATGTACAATTCGACGAATAGCAGTTTTATCAAAATCGTCTATTCGACGATTTTGATAAAACGCGATTCCGTTGTCGATTTATAAATATTATATATAACGCTTTTTTCCGTACTACTAAATGCACGTAATTTTGAACGCTTTTTTGGAGTTAATTCCTCGGCAGAATCTGTAGAACTCGACATTGTTTGTAAAACTGAAAATTAGACAGCAAACTGTAAACAGTGTAAAAAAATAAATATAAAAGCAAACAATAGAAAGCATAAATAAACACCCACTAAGTTCGATTAAACGCGCCGAAATGTACAATTATTACCACGAAAGCTATTTTATCAACTGAACTTATAGCGAGTTTATACACGCAAGAATTTGCTGATGACAGTATTTGTTGGTTCAAACAAAATCAAACAGTAACTGATTATGGCAGTGTTAACAGTGGCGGTGTTTTATTTCATTGTAAATAGGAGCGTGTTACAAATTGCTATTTATTTTTAAAATGGAAAAAATTTTTTTGCATAAAGCCAACAAGATGAATCCAGATAAGTACAACATATTATTAATTTTGGATTTCCGATTTACCAAAAAAATATGTTTAAAAAAGTATGTATTAGTAAACGTTAAATCCGGACCTGGCAAATTTGGCAACGCCTTGTTGTTTTGGCGCACTATCTCTTCTCGTTGGATAGAGTTTAGTAGTAATTATTTTTTGCTAACTTGAGTAAATTTTGGCCGACTGGCAGTGGCTGGATATTACTATACAACCAAGCATGCGTGCTCATGGCCAATATTTAAACAAAAAATATTCGAATGCAGTTTATTAAAAAAACTGCACCAATTAAAACAAAAAGTTTTATAGTTAGTATTTACATATGGAAAATTTTTAATGAAAATTAATGAATATACACTCTCATTATGCATGATTTTTTTTTTTTTTCAATGAAAGAAGTCTGCAACATTAAGTTTATTTGGACTATTAATAATGAGAGGTAGGAATTTTTGTATTGTATGTTTCCGACAATAAATCTATCAAAGTATGAGCTGAGCGAGTATGGAATATACATTGTATTCGGGATTTATAGCCTATGACGTGGAATTATTCCTTCTTGTCGTTTGTGTTTCTTTTGCAAATATGGCACATATGATCAAAGAATGGGGTCCGCAACTTTTATAATCTTCCTCGAATCCATGCCAGTCTGACACTGCGAATCTGTCAGAATTGCAAGAATGAACACCAGGGGTTGCAAGGTACAGGGGAAAAGTCTTGCCTAAGCGATGCATCAGAGAGCTGGTGAACTCTAAGAGATTGTCAGATAACCTTGGCAGGGTATGGGTATAAATGAACAGGAAACAAAAAGTGATGACAAATAACCATAATAATCCAAGTCGGGGTCCTACAGGGTAACTTTAAACACTTCCGCTGCCTTAATAAGGCAGCTTCCGCCAGCCTTAATGCCGATTTTTACGCTACGTTTTATTGTACGTTTTGTCGGACATAAAAACCCTAGGACAAAATGTACGTTTTGTCAATTGTGTGAAGTTTGTTTAGTGAATCTTGTTGAAAGACTTTTTTGATTATGGAGGAAAAATGGCTGCTTTCTTTTATTTTTTGAAGGAGAAAACAAAATGGTCAGGGAAGTGGCTTCCAAATAGAAGCCAGTATTGCTACGTCTCGTTACTGAAAAAAAGTGAGCAGCGAACCTGATAACTGGCACAATTATTTGCGAATGGATATCTCAGCCTATCGTCAATTTGCTAGAGTTGGTAATACCATCTATACTGAAACAACCCATGAGAAAAGCCATTATATCTAGGAGAACGGTTTGCCCCTAAAAAGACGCTAAGAAACGGAATACACTAACTAATTACTTTTTTTGCATTTCTACCGCACCAAACCTTTTTCATTTGATTCTATATATTTTTTCAAGTTCAAATGTATTTTTTAAAATTTTTCCAAGTGAGCCGGAAATTATTATTAACAAATAACATAACAAAAAAAAAACAATTTCCCGAATCGCTTCGAGTAAAAATTTTTTTAAATGTATCTCTTCGAAGTAATTACTTTTTCTTTCTTGGTAGTTTTTCGAAAAATGCTTCGTTTTCGAGGTATTTGCAATTTTTTGTTGAAAAAATGCCTTAATTACTGATTTTACAATTCTACAAACAGCTTTATATTCTTTAAACCTTCACGTATAAGTAAGAATATTTTGACAAGGATAAGTGATTTCTATCCTGCTAAAAACATAATTTAAAATTTACACAAAGATTTCTAAGCGCCGCCAGCCTGTATAGCCGCGACCGTACATGCTTATTATCATATACAGCGATAGATTGCTAGCAATGCATATTGAAAATATTTGGTTCCGTGTTTTGAGCCAGATAGAATCGATTTATCCTTGTCAAAATATTCCTACTTGTACTTGAAGGTTTAAATATTATAAAGGTTTTTATACAATTTCCGGCCCACTTGGATAACTTAAGAAAATATATATTTGAACTTGAAAAAATATATAAAATCGAATAAAAATTGTTTGGTGTGGTAGAAATGCAAAAAATTAGTTGGTTTATGCTCTGCTTATAGGGGTAAACCGCTCGTCTAATCCCATGAACGACTAACAGCAACTCTCAGATACCTTCCGAGACTACTTGTCATTAGTTTCTCCTGGCATCTTTGGTAGATACATCTTGATCATCTATAAATTCCAATAGGTAGAACTATCCCAAAGACTTTTTGTATGTCTTCTTCTCCAGTTCAAGAGCTAACTCATGTCCTCAATTTTTTCAAATCTTTTTTATAAACCGACCTCAACGAGTTGTTTTGTAACTCTCTCTTTATTTGCCATCGTTTCATATTTCTATGTATTTTTTATAAGTTCCTAACGTGATGTTTTTTACTACGGTTACTATAGTCTGTATTTTTCACTTACCACAAACACGAAAAACTTTTATACATTTCAATGAATTCCTCGTGGATGCATTGCCGGGGGTCTGACATTATTATAGTACGAGATCCCACTGCAAAATCACTACGTTCATAACGTAGTTAATCAAACTCACATTTTTACATACAATTAAGAATAGCAGAATACATCGATAACAGGTTGCCAGTCAAAAAGTGACCGCAAGTAGTTTTAATTTAATTAATAGTAATTAATTTTTGAACAAAAATTTCCTTAATTTATTTTTTAAATAAAATACGTTGCTAATTTTTTTTTAATATGATGATGTAAGGTTGCCTGACAAAAAATGGTCGCAAATTGGGGTTGCCAGCTGTTAAAAACGCTAGGTATCAAAGATAAAGTGAAAGAGAGCTAGCGCACACGCCACTGGTTTGACAAGGACGGCGAGTGTCAAATTATTCTGATCACGTTTTGAACCTCGTTATTCTGTTATTGATTAAAGTAAAGTTTGCGTTTCAGAAAAATAAAAACGTGTATTTTTAATCATATGTATGTAATATGTTATTAACACTGTCTATCGACGCATGTGCAATAAAAACTCACACAACTGATATTCGCCATGTCAAACCAGTGGACTAAGCGCTAGCTCTCTTTTACTTTATCTTTGATACCCCGCTTTTTTAATAGTTGACAACAATAATTTGCGACCATTTTTTTCAAGGTCATCTTATGTCATCGTATTAAAAGAAAAATAGCTTTAATTTTAGCTTATTTAATGAAAAAATAAATGAACGAAGTTTTTGTTCAAAAATTAATTACCATCAATTAAATTAAAACTATTTAAGGTCACTTTTTGACTGGCAACCTATTATCAATGTATTCTCCTATTCTTAAATGTATGTAAAAATGTGAGTTTGATTAACTACATTATGAACGTAGTGATTTTGTAGTGGGAACTTATACTATATGGTGTAGTATCAAAAGGAGAAATAGAAAGGAGTAGCGAGACTGATAAAAAAATACCACGAATATCGCTCATCAATGAGGAAATAATGAAGAAACTCATAAACGTCTTGGGAGGAAGATTAGCATTTATTATAATATATAAACTAAAAAACAGGAGCTAAACAGAGAACATGATTGGAACAAATCACTGAAGAACTAGGGAGTGACTACCTAGACGGTATCGATGAAGATAATTCCGACGAATCAATTCAATAATAGTGACTAGGACTCATGTTCCGAACAGGAAGTTGATGCTGATGACGAAAACCTCTACACTATTGATCTTGAAATCCAAACATAACACAGAACATACCTTTCTTTGCCGCAATAAAAATCTACGACGTTAAAAACATCCACTGAAAAGCAAATTTGCGAAATATGACTCTAGAAATACCGTCAATATATTTCATCGACCTTCGGAAAGCAAAGAACAGATTTCTGATGAATTAGGTGCGTTTATTTATTTTTTCACAGAAAATATGATTAAGAATATTTTGTATTATATAAATGCATTTATTAGAGATATTCAAAAGGTCTACATTAGGAAACGAGATCCTAAAGAAACAAGTGAGGAAGAGAAATTGAATCTTTTTGGCTTACTTTATTTACTTGTGTTTTCAGATTTGACAATAAAGAAGATCATCTACAAAGAAAACGATTTGATCGTTTGGCCCCAATTAGAAATATTTTGGATTAGTTTGGCAACAAATATCAAAAAAAATATTGTCCAGCAGAATATATAACAACAGATGCGATGCTGATTTTTTTGGCAGATGTAGCTTTATACAGTATATACCAAATAAGCCAGCTAAATATGTATGCTATAACAATATACCGTTTGTATGATTCTAAAATCTTTTATGTTACAAATTTATACATATACTCTGGGAAATAACCTGAGGAGAGATACAAAGATTTAAAATCTCTAACAGTTGTAGTAGTTAGGATATTTAGGCCTTTTGAAAATATAAATGGAAAACTAAGCACTGATAACTGGAATACAATTATATCTTGCCCCAAAAACTTCTTGAGAAGAAAATAACATTAGTTGATATCCTAAAAAATTCCAACCAGACTTGCTCCCAAACAAAGATAGGCCCGAACACTCATCTATCTTCGTTTTCTCTGACAAAACCAATATTGAGTCTTATAGTCCAAATACAATCAAATCTAAGGAAGTAGATTTTCCTTATCTTTCCAATATATAGCCAGCCCCCAATTTATTGAAAAGGAGGGGTTATAAAAAACATAGCGTACACTGCAGTTTCCACAACAAAATACATGAAAAATGTGACTGCTGATTTGTAGTCTTAAGCAAAATGGTAGCAATCTTAGGCTCAAGTGATGTTTTCTATTGGCAATTTCTCGTTTTATCTATTCATAGTGTTCCATTAAAAATAACAAAATCAAAAATAAACTTGTGATTTTAAATCCAATTATTTTCAGATGAAAATTTAATGTGTGGTATAGGTGGAACACCCTGTATTAGAATAATCCATGATTGGGTGGAAAGAAATCCTGGTTGCCTAACGTCCATGACTGATATAATAGTTATTAAGTTTATATTTCTCGTTTTTATTCATCATAATAAATTCCATTAATTCATATAATTTAAAGAGAAAAATAATTAACTGAAGTTGATCATATAACACATTTCAAATCATTTATTTGCAAATATTTTATGTTTTTACAATTATGTTGGCAAGGGACAACCTAAAAATCGTTTAAAATGGTCAATAATATGACATATGTCAAATGTGTCATTTAAATCTGTTTGAAATATTTTATTCCTATTATTTTTTTCTTTAATATTGAGTTTTAAACTAAACAAAGGGTTCTAAGTAACTTTTCAATGTAACAAGGGGCCAAAATAGTCAATTAAGGTAAGCCTAGCATTCTTTATAATAATTTAATACCTTAATATATTAAAAACAACAAGGTTATATTAACGGTTATATTCATACTTAAATTGCTTAAATTATCAGCAATACTGTTAACATAAGTTATAGTTAACATAAAAACGATAAAAAAAACAAAAATTTCTGAAATGGCAACAATAATATATATTTAAAAATGAAGCTTTCAGATGAACTGGTAAATTATTATTTCTAAATATTGCTTTGTTTGAAGTAGGTATTTTGAGAACGATTTCCGAAGTGGAAATCGAAACTTCAAATAAACTTAATTTTAAAGTAAGATTGTGGCTTATTCTCAACAAAAATAGTAAATTACCACAAGATGCCACAAGAAAATTGCTTCAGAATAATTGTTGTTTTTAAAAAAATAAACTTTCAAACTTATATCAAAGATTATAGCGTCTATATCCTTTGCTTATATATAACTTATGCAATTACTATATGAAAATAGTCCAAAACTGCATGTACAATTGGATTTCATATCATTTAATAGATATTAAGATTAATAATTTCAATACTGATATGAATGTAAATTTGTAGATGCAACGTGTAAATAAATGTGCAGGCACTTACTTTGTAGTTGTCTGAATATCTTTTCTCAGAAATAGTAGTGTTAAAAACTTCCTGTAATTTAATTTTTAATGGAAAAGACCCTTCTTGACAACAAGGCAGCCAGCCGGTAAATGTCAATTTTTGACAGTTGACGTACAATCTGTTACGTGTGTTTTTTCAACTTACACAATTTTAATTGAATTTTGTTCTCAACCAATTACCAATGAAAGCGTGTCTGTCGATTGGGTTACATAAAAATAGGAGGAAAAAGATGTTAAATTTAAAAGCCGGAAATATTTGAATAAAGCTTTTAAATGTATATTGAGTAACAACGATATCTCAATGTTTTTCTATACCTTCATTTTCATTATTTTCTCCTGAAATTTGTAAACTAATTTTTAATAAGTTCTATGTAATTCTAGAAATTTCTATTAACTTTTGAACTAATATATTGCCATAAATGCCTTGGCCCGTAACTTTTTTCTGATACAGACCTAATAGCCGAAAACACGTGTAACATGACATCACTAAACGTTATATAGATAATTGTGAATTTACTACTCTTTTTAGTATTAAAGATCGTCCTGCAACATCCAATATTAGAAGGCATTAGACTGTTCCAAAAACAATAATTTCAAAACTGTTTCCTTGTTGCATCTCAGTTTTGATCAAATATTTCGTTGATAATACACCTCTTCTTCTCTCTTAGCAGTACAACATTTTGCAGTGTAAGAGCCACTTTCCTTCTCCATTGTCTAATATTCACGCCTTTTACATCCTCTATCCATCTTTTATGGGGCTTTTCTCTGGTTCCTTTTATTTGGGGCTTCCATGTTTTTTATACCTGTGCGATAATTATCTGGATGAGAAGAGTAGCGCCAGATTGTTTTGTGTCTTTTCTGCATAATAATTTTGATGTAGAAGAGTATGATGCTTTCTGCAGCATATCGAACAGCTGCGAGAGGAGCAATCAGCATGGTTGTGTCTTGTACATTAACAATTGGAGCACATGTGGTTTGATTTCAGAAAATTGTAATTTTCGGCGTAAGAGAGAGTAGAACATTGTCTGCATGAAAACATTTTGTGAGGTGAGTCATTGCAGTAGTTGCATTTTATATAATTGCGAGATGGGACGAAGGCAGAGGCATTCGAATGGAGAGAGGTGGTGTTAGATTTAATATGTCATTTAGTTCCTTTTTGATTCAGGGATAGTTGTCGAGTCTGTGAGAATAATTGCAGCGTTCATTAAGATTTCAAATAATTCAACTATTGAGGAAGTACAATTCCGATCTCTCCTTTCTCCGTTGTGCCGTTTGGTGGGAAAATCGAGTTTTCGAATTATTAAATTAATTAGGAGATAATCCCAAGATTCTGCTGGAACTTTTAAAAAATTTTAAGGACTCAATGAGTCTTTTTAATTCATTTATGTACTCATTTAGCGTGTAATTGCTTCTTGATAGTGCTGGGAGATCTATTATATAATTAATGTGCGAATTAATTATTGCGAGATTATTGTCATATTTCCTGTCGAGCATGTCAATTGCGAAATCAAAGTTTTCGTGTGTAATTTCGAAAGAGTCAATCAGATTAAGAAGTTCGCCTCGAAGAGAGAATTTTAAATTTTAAGTAAATGAGTTTTTGAGCCTTATTGAAAGAGTAATTTTCAATGATGAGAGGGCGAATAATTGGACCGCGTTATGTAATATCGGATTAAGTGCCAAAATGTAGTTTTGAGAAAAATGGGTTTAAAGATTTTAAATTTGTTTTTTGTGCTATTTCTAAATTATAGTACTGACAAGTTTTATATTTGATAGAATAATGCAAATATAAAAACAAAACTCTTAACACGTTTTTTAAATTTTTTTAACACTTAATCTGATGTTTCAAAATAAAAATATACGTGTTATAATAACGTTTTATTAAATTTTTAGCTTTAATACGATAGCTACGATATTTTTTTAGAATTGTTTGGCATCCAATGGAATAAGCTCTATTAACGACATTTGTCATTAAGTTTTGGAATAGAGACAGGTTCCCATTAGGCCACAAAATTTGCAGTTTAGAGGAATATAAAAATTCTGTAGTTCTGGTTGCATTTCTTCTGACTCGTTTACTTATGTCTCCTTCTTGCAAATTTCCGCCGTGATTTTTGATAAAATATATTTTAAAAGGATTTTTTTAATGCGCAGTATTTCTTTAGTTTGAAGCCAGTTAATCGAATTCCCATTTATATCTTTCTTTCTATTTACAATATGTTTTAAAATATCGCAAACTCCTTTAAACTCTTCTTTTTTTACCATTTGATTTGTTTCGTTTTCTGCAATGTTTGATAACGTTTATACAATCATCTGGAGTATACAACCGATTTTGGAGCTTTAGTGCTAACTCTATTTCACCAAATTCGGAGCCATTGGGCATAAAACTGTGTCCCGATACTTATTTTTTTTTTAAAGAAGGTATAAGCTCAAGTGCAGATTTTAAAAGCATCACAATTTTAATATTGCGGTTTTGTCCTCCGCAACTGTCAGACCATAATATCAATTCAGTGACTTTAGGTGTTAGGTTCTCTTGCAAATATTTTAATAAAATAGAACCTACCTTTTGTGCTCCTTTTCCTGCTGTGCCTTCGACCCAAACATACTAATGGCCTCGCCCAGTTTTTCCTGAATGTACAAAATTCATTTGATTTGAACGTACTCAAAAGTTTGGGGGGATTTAGGGCGACACACCCCACTTAAAATTTTTCTGTACGCTTAGATTTTGTTGTTTCTTTTGTATAAAAAATGCTATCAGAACAAGAAAGTAACAATCATTTGTATTACAAAATGTCAAGTAGTTTAGGACATAATGCAAAAAAACAATTTTTATTTTGTAACTTCAAAGGTCTGTAACTTTTTTTGTATACACTTTTGTACTAAAGTAAGTTGGATTCAATCAATTTATTTTTGTCCCCGGAATGCGTGGTTTAATTTATGACATACCTTTTTGAAACACCCTGTATAAATGTTATATATAATACGTACCTCCGGCTTTGGTAATAAATTTTCGTTCTTTTCTAAGGAAAAAGAAACTTCTAGAACTTTTATTCATTAGGCTTAGATTATTCATTTTGATGGAATAATAAAATAAATCTAACCTAATTTAATTATGCACGAACTTTCATACGGTGGGTTATAATTTCAGCAATAAACCATTTTTTGCCATATGTTTACGAAGAAAATGCATAAATAAGACAATAAAACTGAAAGATTTATTACCCTTTAAATAGGAATTCTGAAAACTATATAAACTAATGACACACTTTCAGGTAGACATTAAGCCTGCTTTTTGTCGAACTGGGTCAAATAACTTTACGAGCAGATATCTCAATGGAAAAACGGTCTTTTTAAACTGTTTTTTTTTGAGACGATATACTGAAATCAAACAAAACATGTTTTTGTATTTTATTTATTAATTGTAATAGAAAGAATAAATGATTCTTGAAGGCAATATTAAGACTAACAAATTGCAGAGTTATTAATGTAGCAAATATCGTTCTTGAATAAAACTTTCTGTAATTTAATACAAAAATTCTGTTGTAGATATGTATATTGCATCAGTAGCTACCACTATTAAGTTCCATGAGTTTCCTAATGGCAACGTCATTCATAACTACCAGCCTGGAAAAGTAGAGGGCCCAATCCGAAGCGTCTCTTGGAGCCGAGATGGTAATTGGTTAGTCGTAGTTCCTCATTCCGGTCAGACTGAAATAGTTAGTACTAAGGACCAACTCAAGCTTCTTAAGACTATCCATGAAGTAGATGAGCCCACAGTAGCTTGTTTTCAAAACACGACAAAGAAACTTGTCGGTATAGGAACAAAGAGTGGGTTAGTGCTAATATATGATATTAAATCTAGAAATGTTAAGAAGAGATTTCCTAGAGCCTCAACACAAGTTACTCATGTGGCGTTTACAGCTAAAGATACTCATTGTGTTGCAGCTTGTAAGAACGGGGAAGTATTAGTTTACAATAATGTAACGAACAGTCCACCTGCTAACCTTAGAGTTCCAAAATCAAACTCAGTCAGTTGCCTTAAAACTAATCAGTTAAAAAGGAATTTAGTTTTAGGAGGTAGCAATGAAGGCGTCGTTGTTGTTTGGGATATCAATATTAACAGAAGCAAATTTTGCACTGAGGCTCACAAAGCGCCTGTCAGTTCTGTAGCTTTCTCACCTGTTAACCCAGACTTGATAATTACTGCCGGTTCTGATAGACAGTTCTGTTTCTATGACATAATAGACAACAAATGCATAGCTAATGTTCCGGTTGAAAACAACATCACTGCTGTAGATTTCTCACAGGATGGAACCTCCTTCGTTTTGGCGTCTCAAAATGGCCGAGTGTATGTGTATGATTCCAGAAATATTCAAGAACCTGTACACTCTTTTATAGCCCATAAAAGTGCAATAAAATACATCGCGTTTCAAAAAGTAAACGAAAGCGGCGACTCAAGTGTATGTAGTATATCTAAGTCTAGTGAAAATAGTGCTTGTTTACTAGCCGAAGAAAGCAAAAAACAACCTCGCAGAAGTGTTAGAACAAGCGATTTCTTTGGAATGTACGTGCATACCGTAGACGGTGCATTCGAAACAAAATCTGTAGCTTCTATGGAAGGTGGCGACTCCTTTATAGCGGCACTAGGTTTAGATAAAAGCAATGCCTCAGAATCTGTCAATAACGATGATGTTTTTCTTAAAGCTGATATCAGTCGTTTACCTAGCATCCATGATGCAGAACTTCCTTCTTCGAACTCCATTCATCTAGGAAAAGTGGATGTAAGCGATTGCAAACCCAAACAATTCTCTTCGACGCCCAAATTTCAGTTCTTTACAAAATCGGAAATGAGTCCCACTATTGTACAGAATGTTCTACCTAATAATGCTTCCACCAGTGACATTAAAGCTGTAGTCAGAGAATGTTTCAACGAAGAATTTAGGAACGTGGTAAGTGATTTAAAGAACGATATTAAGTACCAAGCTACTCACACCACTTACCAATTGAGATCTATGCTCCTCGACATGCAGATGGCGATGGTTAAGGAGTTTATAAAAGTTGAAAATTTTAATAATAGATTGCGCGATGATATGTTGCCGAACTCGAATTATGAAGCTAGTTTAGTTGAAGAAAACGATAGATTACGGAAACGAATTGATTTCTTAGAGGAACAATTGAAGAATTTATCAGAGAATAAAGAAAGTGGAGTGTAGTGTGTTTGTTTTTCAATATGTTTGTGTATAACCTAAAGTGTTTTGTATTGTATTTTTTATACTGATAAATATATTTTTATGATGTATTGTTTGTTTTCTAAAACTTATGTGATAACTCAGGCTTTAAAATAGTGTTCTAGCAGTGGTAAATTGTTTTTTTAAATTTATAGGCCATAACTTTTAATTCTTTGTGCCTAACCTTTCATCTGCATATATATTTATATACAGTCCCTGCTCAATTTATTAGACTCACTTAGCAAATTCTAGTTTCTTGTGATTTATAATCAATTATAATAATAACATGTTAGCTATAAGTAAGAAACATAACACAAATGATAGTAGTAAACTTTTTGCATATTTATTGAACAAAAACAACGTAAATTATTACAATATTTTACTATAAAATTAATATTTTGTTAAGCCACCCTTAGCTTTAAGCAGTACGCCACTCTCCTAGTCATGCTGTTTATGCATTTTCCTGCTTTCTTTTAAATTTTCGGTCTGATTCCAATGGAAAAATTCTTTCTATCAACTGAACCTTGTTGGTATTTATTTCCTTGGCTAACTCTCTTTTTAGGCACTCCCAGACATTTTTTATGGGGTTCATGTCTGGTGAGTTGCCCGGCCATGGTAAGAGCGGAATTTCTTGTTCTAACAAAAGTACTTTTTAATACTTTTAGCCATATGGCAAGGTACTCCTTCTTCTTCTAATGGCGCTACAACCATTTGTGAGTCTTGGCCTGCTTAACAATGTTCTTCCATTCTGCCTTGTCGGATACTTTCCTTCGCCACTGCCTGATGTTCATGGTTTTAAGATCCCTCTCTACGTCATCTATCCATCTTTTACGGGGCCTTCCTCTTGTTCTGTTTCCTTGGGGCTTCCATCTCTGGACTACTTTTACAGCTCGATTATCTGGCATTCCTTCTAGGTGACCAAGCCAGTTTAGTCTTTGTGACTTTACAAATCTGACAATATCTGCGCTCTGCATTAGTTCATCCAGCTCGTGGTTAATTTTAATTCTCCACGAACCATCGCTGCATTGAGTTGGTCCAAATATCTTCCTTGGTATTTTGCGCTCAAATATTCTCAGTTAATTTTCATCAGTGGTTGAGAGGGTCCACGTTTCACATCCATATATGACCACTGGTCTAATTACTGTTTTGTAGATTCTCAGCTTAGACTCACGATTCAGTAACTTACTTTTCATTAAGTCTTTGTATGCATAAAAGCACTTATTACCGCTAAGAATCCGTGCTTGTATTTCTTGACTGATGTTGTCATTTATTATTGAGCCTAGGTAGGGGAAAGTGGAGGCATATTTGTAGGTATGGTTGTCTACCTTCAGATTCTCATGTTCATTCGATTTTGTGCACTCCATATATTTTGTTTTGCTTTCATTTATATTTAGACCAAACGTAGCAGCTTCTCGTTTCAGTTCTATAACTTTCTCGCTTAATACCCTTTTGTTGCGGCTTATTAAGGCAACATCATCCGCATATTTGCATAGATCTTGTATTAATAAAGCCGTTTATATCCAGTTTTCTAACAACAGCTTCTAAAGTTAGATTAAAAAGTGTTGTTGATAAAGCATTCCCTTGTCTAACTCCATTTTCAATATCAAATGCCTGCGTCATATCTCCATCTATTCTCACCATAGCTTTGGAACCCTCCAGAGTCATTCGTATAAGTTTAACCAACTTACTGGGTATCCCTAACATACGATAGTTGCTTTAACATCTTTTGTCGATCTACTCCATCAAACGCCTGTTTAAAATCGATATACAAGTTGTAAATAGGTATGAGTTGAGTGAGTGAGGTGAGTGAATGAGGTGAGTGAGTGAGGTAGGTGAATGAGGTGAGCCAGTGGGGTGAGTGATTGAGGTGAGTGAGGTGAGGTGAGTGAGCACTGACAGAGAAATTCGAATAAATACAGTGTCGAGTTCTCATAATTATACACTCGCGGCAGATAACAGTCGAATCACTAGAGCGGATAAAATAGCTGCAGATGCAACAAAACGGCAGAGTTCATCAAAAGCAGGAGCAAAATGATGTTTTAGATATTTTAGCAGGAAACACGTCGCTATATGGTCCTGGAATAGACGATACTGTGTGAGTATAAAAACTAAGGTTTTTTTTTTAATTGCGTTTTTGTCTGAATAATTTTTTTCAAGTCGGTGTTCACTGTATCTCAAAAACTCCTTAATCCATCTCAAATTTTGCACACTTCTTTTATAGATAAATTACTAGGTCGAAATGGAGACATTTTACTGTTATAATTATAATTAATTTTACATCAAATTAGTCAAATTTTAACAAAAATTTTTCGAAAATTCAAATAATTCGTCTTTTTTTGCTTCTAAATTTGAAGAAATCTCGACATTCCGACTTAAAAACTAAAGCGAAACTCATAAACTATCATTTTGGCTTTCTGTCAAGAGATGATCCAGTTAGTTAAGGTGAACACCGCAAAGTAACTTTTTTTTCATCTTGGAAAATTGTCTGTCACTTTCTTAATTTTTAATATTTTTGTACCAAAATTTCAGATAATACTCTTGAAATTCCTATAATGTACTAATTTTAAAATTTATATTAAACAATTTTTCAAAAAAATCTTAAAATATGTTTAAAATATTGAAAATAAACGCTACCCCCCCCCCCTTATAGAACCACGGTAGGTGCTATTAGTGGCTTCACTACTCAAACTAACTGAAAAACAATGCATAAAGGTTATACTTATTTATACTATGGAAATAAATCAATTTCTTATGAAATATTTTATTTTAGTAACCACAAGGCGTTTAATAACAATGTCCATAAGTTTTTGGAAAGATGGTACGCGTGTCAAAAATATAAAACACTATTAATTGAACGAGACACTTGATTAACAAATATTTATGTCAACGTCCAAAATACAAAGATTTTTTATATTATATTTAACGTTTTCACTTTATATCTCCCTGAATGTGTCGTAACAAGGCACAAGCAGGGAAAGAACCGGACTTTCAAGATGGTGCTAGTCGACTGGAATTACTTCCTCTTTAATAAAGAATTCTACGATTTCCTCCTCAACGTTCTCTGCGTTTAATTCATCAGTGTCAATGTCTGAAAATAAAAGAAAATAAAGCATTTTTTCCCTAATTATAAAATAAAAATATTATTAAATGTTAAAAATTGTCATTGCTTATTGTCAAGAAAAAATAAATACAAATAGTTTCTATCGCTGTAAGCAATATTTCTCTATCCTGAGTGACTCTCTGCTATATTTAAAATAAGAATATAACAGTAATAAATCAGGAAATAAGATAAATACAAATATAATTTACAATTATTATACACTACGCATTATTAACAAGGAGAATTTTTGTCATTTTTTAATTTTTACGAACCCTACAAGAAATAAATTAAATGTTGTGTAATGCTTAAGAATATCTTCTAAAGCGGCATGCAACCATTCCTTCAATAACAAATGTAAAGAAAAACTTCTCCCAAAATGATAAATTTAAAAAATCATTATTGTAATTTTTTTCTGTTTTCTTTATAAAAATTACAATTAAGTCATTATTTTTAATATTCTGTATTATCACCTCTATTTTTAATTACACATTCGACTTGGCATTGAATTGATCAAATTATGGATGTTGTCTCGAGGAAACGCTTCCCATTCTTTCATGAGCGCCAACCTAAGCTGCTCACGATTTATTAGAGCAGGTATTCTGTTTCTTACTCTTTGTCTGAGTTGGTTCCAAACACGCTCAATCGGGTTCAAATCTGAGCTTTGAGCTGGCCAATTCATTTTTGGCACACCAAAGGTTTCCGGGTATTGCGTTCCCATCCTGGCTACTTGTCTTGCACGAAAATAAAGTTTTCGTCCACAAACCCAGCAAAAGGCATTACATGCTCATCTAGAATTTCGGTAATGTATTCAACGCTCCTCTATCAATAAACACCAGATCAGTAGAGTCTTTAAATGAATTGGCTGCCCAAAACATTACCGAGCCTCCTCCAAAACCAACACTTGCTCGTCGAACACAAGCAGGATATCGTTCCCCATGGCTCTGTATGTTCTGATGCCACCGTCTGAGCCATAAAGAACCATCCTAGACTCATCACTAAACAAAACATTTTTCAAATCTTCTATCGTCTTGCATCGTCTTCTATCAATGCCTGTGGTCTCTAGCAAATTTAAGTTGACATTGTCGATGTGCTGCTATTAACAAAGGTCCTGTTGATGGGCAACGAGCCCTTAGACCAAATTCCCTCAAACTTTTTCTCACTGTAGAAGTACTTAATGTCCGCCCCAGAGCATTTTGAAAACAGTTTTGGATTGCTCTAGACCTAGTCGTAAAGAACCGATTTTGCAAAGAAGCGTTGTAAAGAACGGTCTTCTCTGGCCGTCGTGATTCTTCTCGCGCCTGATCGTAGTCGTCTTTCGTGAGATCCAGTCTCTACGAATCGTTGGTATGTTTTTTGGACCATACAACGACTGACTCCAAACTGTTTGGCCACTTCTCTTCGACTCATTCCATCAATCAAAGTAACAGATGAACAGATCTAGCAAATCTCTCAGCCATAGTTTTAAATTTAAAAATTGCACAAGTTCACTCTTTGAACAACTGTACACTAATGACAGATTTTTGAAAAACAACAGCCATATTTAAAGAAAAACAACACGTTCATTTTCCGAAGCCATACAACTGATTAATTCTGCGAACTTATTACGCTAAATTGACCTTTGGTTGTGCCCAAAAGTGTGTCTGCATTGTGGGAGTTTAGTTACAATAGAATACATTGCATAAGCTTAAAATTATTGAAAAATTCTTATAAAATTGTAGGTGGCCTCTTTAATGACGCGCAGTGTAATTATCATCATTAAATTTATTATTCTCGCGAATATAACGGAAAAATAAAGTTCAAAATCAATCCAGCATTAAAAACAGATAAAAAAATTCGATCAAGCTGAAACTCATTCAAAGGTAAACCAGTAAATATAGAACAAAATCATATAAATTTTTTTTCAAGACAAGATTCACGCGAACTTTTCTATAATTTTTAATTTTATTAATGATCTTACTATTTCTAAGCTGCAAACGCCTTGGTTTTTGATCCAAGTACTCCTCGATCCTCTCCTCCCTGTAGGCTTGGAATTTCTCCATAAGAGCAGCTCTCTTCTCGATAAGTTCCTTGGAAGCTTTGGATTGTCGCATCCTGTCTTTGCTCTCGAATTGCGGATAGTATTTCTTTAGGCTCTTCTTGACCTCTTTTTGCTTTTCATCGCTGAGTAATGATGGTGGTCTAGGTCTCCAGAGAATCTGGGAGAACTTCTCCAAATTGATACGCTTCAGGATTTTTCCTTGGAAGGACCAAATCCAATAACCTGTAGAAAAATAAATACACAATTAACTCTTTCATAGGCATGTGTAACAGAAGACCTTAAATATCTTTCATACAAAAATTGAGATATTACAACTCGTTATCAAAGCAGGGGCCATGTGCCTTTCAAAAAAGATTATTTAAAATTTTGTTGAAGAGAATGTATAACTGCAAAAGTTGTTTACGGTGTGGGTGGTGGTAAAGACCCGCATGGGCAAAGCCACGCATTAGCTTTTTGATCGGGCAATATCCTAGAGCCGGTAGTTAGGTGGATGAGCGGTACTTATATGGTTAAGAGTGTCATAAAATCTTATATGATTAAGAGTGTCATAAAATGTCGTGGCGACAGGAAGTTGGTTAACTTATACGAGAATATACTTTTAAGATTATCAAAGCCTACTGAAATAAATTCTTCATAATGCGATTATTTTCTCAGAGGATATGACTAGTTTTACTATATATAAATTAGGTAAAATGTACTTTTTAAGAAATTCTTTATTTTTACAAGATTAGAATGTTATAAATAATAGATTAATAAAAGCGTTTCCATTAAATTATTTATGCACCTATCAACATACCATTTATCACCATAAGGGAAAACCACCGCAAATAATTGTTGAATAAATGTCTAATTTATTCAGAATGGTGATGAAATAGTTAATCTTTTTGCCAGTTATTTTTCAGGTACATATAATGATAGTGAGTATAATGTACCTAATTTTAAATTGGACTATAGTGTGGATTTTCAGATTCTGAAGTTTAGTCAGACTGATGTTTTCGAGGGGATTATGAGTTTAAAAACTACATATTCTTCAGGACCTGATGGTATACCTGCAGCACTTATTAAGAACTGTATTTTTTCCCTTTGTAAACCTTTACAACAAATTTTCAATTTATCATTGTCATCATCTGTATTTCCACAATATTGGAAAAATAGTTTTCTTACACCGATCTATAAATCTGGCAATCGTGAGTGTATTAACAATTATAGAGGTATAACTATTCAATCAGCAATCCCGAAACTTCTTGATAAATTGGTATCGATAAATCTCACCTGGGCTTGCAGAAACATAATTATTGATGAACAACATGGATTTTCTAACGGGAAGTCAACAGTAACAAACCTTGTCAATTACCAACAATACTTGTTGGGTGCATTTGAGAATAAAATTCAGGTCGACAGCGTTTACACTGATTTCTCAAAGGCCTTTGACCAGGTTAATCATAATCTTTTGGTCCACAAACTTCATGCATCTGGCTTTGGTGACCTCATTGTTAATTGGATTAAAAGATTTCTGATGGGACATACACAGCAAGTACGGATTAACAATTATATTTCAAAAGAATTCCATTGTTATTCTGGTGTACCACAAGGATCTCACTGTGGTCCTTTGTTTTTTAACTTGTTCATTAACGATATTGGTAAGGCTATCAAAAACTCACACTTACTGCTATTTGCTGATGATCTTAAGCTATTTCGTTGTATACATAATAAATCGACATGCATACATCAAGATGATGTAAATAATATATTTTTATGGTCAAAACAAAATGGTTTAAGCTTAAATCCAACTAAATGTTCTTGTATTTCATTTGGTCGTATAAATAATCTAATAGCTAATAGATATGTTCTTAATGATGTACTCTTGGATTCAGTTACTGAGATAAGAGATTTGGGTGTATTATTGGATTGTGCATTGACATTTGGAAGCCATTTTCTTAAAATTAAGGAAACAGGATTTCGTAATCTTGGTTTTATTTATCGTAACAGTCATGATCTCTCACCTATTGTATTCAAATTATTGTATTGCTCTCTGGTACGCTCAGGTCTTTAATACTGCTCTGTTGTTTGGTCCCCATTTCATCAAGTATATATTTATGGATTAGAGAGCGTTCAGAGGAAGTTTCTAAGGTCTTTAGCTTTTAAAGCACATATTAATATAAAAAATACTGATAATTATTTCATAGATTATTCTATAATAATGTCTCAATTTAACATTGCTACATTGAAGAACCGCAGGTTGAGAGCTGATATGTTATTTTTGTTTAAAATTATAAACAACTTTATTAATTGTCCTTCGTTATTAGCCAATGTACACTTAAACACAATACATAGAACTCGACACACTGCACTCTTTTATATTCCTTTTCATAGGACTGATTATGCTCGTCATTTTCCCTTGTCGAGAATGCTGAGCTCTCGCAATGACCTCCTATTGGATCCTTTCTGCCCAAACATTAATGCTTTCAAAAGGCAACTTAAGAATGTAATTACTAATTTAGATATGTGATATTTTTTTTATATATATATTTTTTAACTTTTGTGATTTGATATACTATTTTAATGTACAAATTTTAACTTTTTACTTGTTTCTTTGTTTTGATGTTTATTGTACATGATCTTTACTTTTTACTATTTGTTGTATTTTATTGTAAATGGTTCTACCGTTGAAATAAATAAATAAATAAATAAATAAATTTTGTAGATAATGTAGTCAGATACAGCATATATTTAGTCACAATGTTGGATAATAAATTAGCCAGATATTCTTTGTATTAATTTACAAAAAATACTTATCCCTCTTCTCACTACATTGAAAATATAGAAATTGCCCCCACTACCTTTACCTCCACCTACCCTAGGTCATTTCACAAAATTGAAAAATTGACACACCTAACTGCAGTGATATAGGCAACAGCAATGCTTTGGCTAAAAAGATATGAGGAAGGATTTTTGCCCTCCTCCTCATTCCTTGAGCCCTTGTCAGGGCGTGGTGACACTCTAAATATGATTGGTTTGCTGCCTTCACGGGATGTGCCATATGGACGGCGTTATGTAGGGATTTTCCTACTAGTCTTCATTTGGTCTGCCCATCGTTTTGGAGATCTTCCTCTTGGTCTTCGGCCTTCTACTACCAATAGTTCCATGGTCCCCGTTCTTCTAGCTATGTGACCTATGTAAATCAGGTATGCTCGGTTTATTTTTTTAATAGCCTGTCTTTTATATGATGCTCTTCCAGAATTGACAGGTTGGTTTTATGTTCTGTCCAGGATACGCGTAGAATTCTTCTATAGACCCACATTTTGAAGGCTTCGAGCTTATTCCTATTGTTTTTTTTTTGAGAGTCCATGTTTCAGCTATGTATGTAGTAATGGGAAAAATAAGGGCATTGGCCAACCTGAGCTTAGTATTGCTTCTTATTTTTGGTCTTTCCATATTTTAATCAGTTTAGCTGTTGCGGTTTGGGCCATTGCTAGTGTGCGCTTGACTTCTGAGGAGCAATGGCTATTGTTAGTTATCAGGGAGCCCAAGTATACAAATATGTCTACCACTTCGAAATTCGCCACTTGGTGTATGTGCGGTAGATTATTATTTACTTCTTCGCTTATCCTGCTAGCCGATCAGTGATGGTTATCATTTTGACTTCATTCGCTGCTAGTATATGTGTATCATCTGTGTATCGCAGGTTGCTGATTTTTCTGCCTCCTAGTGATTCCTCCATCCCATTCATCTAGTACTTTTCTCATTATATATTCAGAATATACGTTGTATAATAATGGTGATAGTATGCAGCCCTGTCTAGTTCCTTTCTTTGTTTTGAACGCATCTGAGTTGGGTTTCACATGGTGTGCACTCTTTTTCCGCGCTGAATATATCCAGTTTTTTTATTCCATTCCACGTTTTATTTATGTCTTCTAATATTTGTGGTTTTTCTTTGTTTATCAGTTTTTTCTGGAATTCTTCTGCATTATTTACCCTTAGCTGTTTTGTATGATGTATTTTTCTTTTTCTAGTTGTATGTAGTTTGAGCTAACGGAACTTCAAATTGTGTTCGTGTATTGTGAATGTGTGTTGCATGTGTATTGTGTAAGATTAAAGATGAGTGTCTCAGAGTTTCTTAATCCGCTATTGTTGGTATATTCTTGTCATTGACTTCTTCTTTCAGTATTGGCAACCAAAGCCTGCTACGTGTATGTGGGAGAAACCTCAAGACCACTAAGTATCAGGATAAACGAACGTGAAAAATACATAAAAAACAGGGACTTCGACAGATCACAGATATGCAAACATGCCTGGGACAATTAACACAGAGTACAATGATAAGATGCATCAATAATCATGAAAGAAACAGACATGAAAAAGAGAAATATCAAAGAATCAGCCCTCATCCTATTCAATGAAGAAACATGTGTAACAAACTCATCAGCAGAATGTAGCAGGCTTTGGTTGCCAATACTGACAGAAGTCAACAACAACAATATGCAATAGTGGATTGAGAAATTCTGAGACAGTCGTTTTCAATCAACCACAATGCATATTCAATACACAACACACATTCACAATACACAAATACTCTCTCACAGATAAACGTTTATAGCCCATATTAATATTACAAAACACTTAAAATAATCAGAATTTGAAGTTCGATAGGGCAAAAATCCAGTCTCATATCTTTTCAGCCAAAGCATGGCTGTTGCCTATGCAGCCAAATATGTCAAGTTTCAAATTTTTCAATTTGGTGAAATGATATAACCCCATAAATAACTTTGGAGGTTATACACTTATATATTCTTGTCAACAAAATTCTAAATAATCTGTAAAAAACGATTTCTAGATTGGAAATCAAAAACTGAATGGGCTTAATCCCACATAAACACAATATTTAGTAATTAATTATAGAATGCACAACAGAAGCAAGAACATGCAGAATCTTAATAAATATGAACTAAAGCAGAAAACAAAGTAAAGAACTTAAATATGAAATTATGATGCATTTACTTTAGACAAAATTAGTTGGAATAGAATACAACGAAAATAAAAAAGGCAATTTGTCTAATTTATTGGTAAGAAATGTCACTGCTTAATTTCATAAAAATAATGTGAAGATTATCTTTACACACCTTTACCAAGCATTTTTTGCTGTATCCTGAGTGACTCTCCATTACAATCATTAGAAATTGTAATAGTAATAAATCAGGAATAAACATAAATAATTATTTTATTAAATAAATTCTTAAAAGACGATTTAAGTTCTCTAATATAATATATAGCATAAGATCATCATGTAATAAAGGTTTAGCAAAGGCATTATTTGAGAGCAGGTGCATGTTTATTTGATGCAGTCTAGGTAATCTACGTCATCGATCGATGACGTCAATCTTCGTCAAAGATTGATGACATCGAAATTATTAGACAAAAGAACCAAAATGACTATCTACAGAACACTGATTAGACTCGTAGTAACCTATGGATGTGAAACTTGGGTAATGACGAAAAAAAGATGAAGCCCAACTCAGGACATTCGAGAGAAAAATACTGAGGAAAGTATATGGCCCGGTACAAGAGGAAGATGGCACATGGAGAATCAGGAGAAACAACGAGGTTAATGAGTTAAATGAAGGTTATGACATTGTAAGATTTGTGAAAAGTCAAAGACTGTCATGGCTGGGACATGTGCAGAGACAAAACGATACAAAAACAACAAAGAAAATGTTACAATGGAAGCCCATAGGAAGGCCCAGAATGAGATGGTTGGATGACGTGGAAGACGACCTGAAAACAATGAACATAAGACAATGGAGAAAAGGGGCACAAGAGAGATCTGAATGGAAGGACATAGCCAGACAGGCAAAGACCCATCCAGGGTTATGATGCCAAAAAAAGAAGAAGAAGGTAATCTACGTTTATTCTAATTTTCCATTTTAATGTAAGAGTGTAGTCTTGCAATTACACAAATTGCTTAAACAACAGAAGCGTGGCTTCAAGGGTCATGCCAGTTTGCATTTTAAGCAACAAAATATTTAAACAATTATCTTATATTTGTATAATACACTATCTTGATCCAAATAATATAAGCAATATTTTTACTTTTCGGCCACTTTTGTAGGGGGAGGGACGGCTGATTTTTACCTAATTTTAGTATATTGTTATTGTACATTAAAAAAGTAGCCTATAGATATTTTTTTAGTCCTCTAAGTGCCCCTGGACCTGAGATATTCCCTCGAAAGGGTCAAAAATAGCCTTTTCTACCCTATATTTGAAGAGCTGTATCTCAGAGCCTAGTGGACCGATTTTAACTCTCAAGCTCTCATTTTTTTTTGTTCTAATTTCAATTTTTTGATGAACCAATTTACAAACCGCAAAGGGTAAGTTTTATTTTATAGGTCAAAAAGAACGAAAAGAAAACTTGCAAAATGCAGATCTTATTCTTATTCAATCTTATTGGTTATCTATTGTTATATTCCAGTTAAGGAAAATCAATGAAAATGAAAATAGCCTCGTATTCATTTATTTATTTCAACGGTAGAACCATTTACAATAAAATACAACAAATAGTAAAAAGTAAAGATCATGTACAATAAACATCAAAACAATAACAAAGAAACAAGTAAAAAGTTAGAATTTGTATATTAAAATAGTATATCAAATCACAAAAGTTAAAAAATATATATATAAAAAAAATATCACATATCTAGATTAGTAATTAAATTCTTAAGTTGCCTTTTGAAAGCATTAATGTTTGGGCAGAAAGGATCCAATAGGAGGTCATTGCAAGAGCTGAGCATTCTCGGCAAGGGAAAATGACGAGCATAATCAGTCCTATGAAAAGGGATATAAAAGAGTGCAGTGTGTCGAGTTCTATCTATTGTATTTAAATGTACATTGGCTAATAACGAGGGACAATTAATAATATATAATAACGTTGTTTAGAATTTTAAACAAAAATAACATATCAGCTCTCAACCTGCGGTTCTTCAATGTAGCAATGTTAAATTGAGACATTATTATAGAATAATCTATGAAATAATTTTCAGTATTTTTTATATTAATATGTGCTTTAAAAGCTAAAGATCTTAGAAACTTCCTCTGAACGCTCTCTAATCCATAAATATATACTTGATGAAATGGGGACCAAACAACAGAGCAGTATTAAAGACCTGAGCGTACCAGAGAGCAATACAATAATTTGAATACAATAGGTGAGAGATCATGACTGTTACGATAAATAAAACCAAGATTACGAAATCCTGTTTCCTTAATTTTAAGAAAATGGCTTCCAAATGTCAATGCACAATCCAATAATACACCCAAATCTCTTATCTCAGTAACTGAATCCAACATGAATTAATTGAAAATCATAAAATTTTGAAGTTATTTTTTCATTCTTTTTGACCTATAAAATAAAACTTATTTTTTGTGGTTTTGTAAATTGTTTCGCCAAAAGGTTGACATTATAACAAAAAAAAATGAGACCTTATGAGTTAAAATAGGTCCACTGGGCTCGAGATATAGCTCTTCAAATATAGAGTAATAAGGGCTATTTTCGACCAATTCGAGAAGCATATCTCAGGCCCGATGGGACCTAGAGGGCTAAAAAAATAGCTATAGGCTACTTTTTAAGGATATAATAATATAATAATTTGGTAAAAATTATATAATCAAACAAAACAAATCAGCCTATGTTCTATAGACTTAGAAAAGGCCTTCGACAAAATTCAGGTATGAGATGCAATATATCTACTATACAACTAGCCCAGGGAAATAAGCTTTTTTTCGTGACACTCGTCCGGCCAGACAACCGACATTTGTTTTGAGTAGTATGGACCTCTATAACAGGCACCTATATGTTTCCTTCAGTCGATTTTTTGAACGTAATTAATTATTAACAAATTAAGGTCAAAAGACGGTAAATTTTCGCTTTTTTCTTTTATCAGCAAAAATTAAAGCGTTTGAAACAAATTTGAGAAGTATATTTAACATACCTATTTAATTTTCTGACTTATATTGTTGCAAAAAAATTAAATTTGGGATAAACAAATTAAATAGCTCTTTGACCGATCGACTTGAAATTTGATCTTATTTTAAGCACCACAAGACCCAACATTGTGTGTATTATAAAGGCTATAAGTTTATTTAAAAAAAAAATTATTAACATTTATAAAAAACCGAAATTTTTTACTTATTTTGCAACTTTCTAAGGTTTTTATATGACTTATGTTTCTTTTCTTCTCAAATTTGTTTCAAGCGCTTTATTTTTTGCTGATCAAAGAAAAGAGCGAAAATTTACCATATTTTGACCCTCATTTGTTAATAATTATTTAAGCCCAAAAAATCGACTGCAGGAAACATATAGGTTCTTGTTATAGAGGTCCATACTACTCAAAACAACTGTCGGATGCCTAGCCGGACGAGTGTCACAAACAGGATACTTTTTTTTGCTTTACTTAAAACTGATAGAGAACATGCGTGTAAGAAACAAAGATAACGAAGATAAATAAAAGTTTTGATTTATGAGTGATGGGTGGTACAAAGGGACCAACGTGAAGATCAAAATGAAAGGTGTGGATAGAAAATTATGAGGCTGGTGCAAAGAAAAAACGAATGCACAAATACAGAAATTGTAATATTGACAGCACTGTAGCACCTTTCCTCTCTTCCAACAGACGCCTTTCCCATATCTCTAGATCTAATTTTGTTTTATTGAAAACGTTTTCATATATTTTATAATAAAATTAAATTACATTTGAATATTTTTCTTACCTGTATCAACCTTGGTTTTCCAAAATGAGACTCCAGTTATTACATATCTTCCAGTTGGGTCCCACTCTACATCTGACAATTGAAAATGGTCTGTAGTGTTCATGATTAAAAATTCATGAGTGTCAACAAATTCCAGCGATCCACCTCCGTTGGAACCTAAGCCTGCTAAAACAATGAACTGCCCACTAGGAGACCAAAACAGATGGTTGCATGCTCTTTTCTCAAATTTCTTCAGAAGAATGGGAGCCTGTCCTATCCTAACCTCATAGAAACTTGCACTGATGCTAGGGGACTCGCCATGGATCATTGCAAATTTAGAACCAACTGGTTCCCATGCAAACGCCTGAATTGGTTCCTTGCACTCTACACTGTCTACAGGTATTTGCTTCTCCTTCATGTGGAATATTTCAAAGTTGCAGTACATACCTAGAAATTTTCAAAACATATAATTATTAATAAGGTGGTAGTATTTACAGCCATGCAACAAAATCAAAGAAATATTTGTCACAGCATGGGTTATTAAAAGTTTCGGATTAAAAGTATAGAAAAAAAAATTGCCAGAATCAATAATACTGTATCACAGGGTAACAAAAATTTCAAATAATTAGTGTCCTAGTAAATGTCTAAAAATAATCTTTACTCATCTTTGAACAAAAACATCCTGAGAAAAATATTTTGTGGCATCTGTGAAAATAATATCTGGAGGATTTCATTCTCACTTTTGTCAGCCTTCACTTGCCTATTCCAGATATAAGCTTCTTTAAATTCTTTCGATCTATATGTTTACAACAATCTCAATCCAATTTTTTCCAGTGATACTTTCGATATTCCTACACCATCTCTTCTGGAGTCTATGTGTGTTCACCTATCAGAGATTTGTGCTGTATGATTGGCTTATTGCCACTGAAGTTTAGCCACTCTTTCTTTTACTCGGGGTTTTATCGAGAAGGGTTTTAAGTGCCCTTACATTACTTTTTTCAGACAAAAATTTTACTATTTTTTTGGTAAAATTATGGTAAAGTATCAGAGAAAACCAAAACAAACAAATGCATCAAGGTTTATTAAAATCGACTGACAAGAGCCGGAGATTGACTGTCCGCCAGTTTTAAAAACATAATTTTTCTCAGAATCTTTAGTCTCTTCTTTTTTTAAAACTCTTCTTGAATTTTATGTTTCAGATTTGCCGTTCCAGAGGTAACAGTCCGCCATGAAGTAGTAATTTTTGGACAAAAAAAATTTTAACACTCTTTAAAATACGCAAACGATGGAAAAAACAGGAATTTTTTTTTGCAATCTTCAAAAGGTGTATAATAATATAAAAAGTTTAATTGCCATATGTAATATATAAGATACAAAAGAAAACTATTAAAAATGTGCCATTTTTAGCATTCTAGACGGTAATTGTACCTTAAGAAAATAGCCAAATAAAACTGGACTATTCAAACTAATTTATAAATTTTGTTCTCAGTACGTAATTTGTAGACAAATAAAACAGACATCATTTAATAACTAAAACAATGTTGGCTATAAACTACTGTATAGTATAAAAAATCGCTTAAACACAGAAATGTTAAACACAACAAACTGCAGAAATCTTTATTTTTACATACCTGAATACTTGGTTTCATTCTTTTCCTTGCGAACCTTTGAATACCTGTCTACCTTGACACACAGGTAATCTCCAGACTTTTGCCAGTGTATCTTACAGTCAGCAACATTAAACAAATTCTTCTTCCTAATTTCATTCCTGTTTGGCAATTCTAACAGAGTTACACTTGCAGGCACATCTTTGTCCTCAGCTACCCAATAAGCTACAACATTATCTGTAGGCGACCAATTGAAATCTCTTATGCCGTTAATTTTGATTGATTTCTTATCTAAAAGACCGAAAGATGGTGTTTCGTATACTTGAAGGGCATCATTGTTGGAACCAATACGAGCAAAGTATTTGTCGTCATGAGACCACCTGAATATTGGCCATGCTGATGGACCTTCTGGATTGAATGAACGCTTTTCAAGACCTGTCCTAAATTGAAAAGATAGTAGATTAATATGAAACTTAAAAAAATTCTGTTTGATAAATATGTGGCACATAATAGATTATTCAGAAAAATATTTTTTATCATTATGTGCAATAATCATTTAACAGCTTAAGAATGACAGTACAAGCCAATTTGTTTCAATCTGCCATTCAAATTTTCAAAAAATCCATTTTTTCTTAGCTGAAACGATACTTTCTAGCATAAGGCCAAACATTTTCTACATTTTTAACACAAAAATTTGTTCTTTGAAATCCCAAGCTCCTTTCCAGCCTAATGACTTTCCTTTTGATTTCTACTATATTAAAGTCTCAGCCTTGTGCTGGTTTGATACTGTGAGTGAGCTCTCAATTATTGGATGCAGAAAAGACTGGATGGGCAAGTTCTTATTCTCGATATGACACATCCCTATGGCTAATAGGGAATGTCCTGTGGGTAAATAGGACAACAGGATAAGTGTGAATAAGTTATCAAATAAATACACGCGGATCAACTGAAGAATACCATATGAGCTACAGCTGCATCATTAACATTAAGTTGTTGATTCAAAATGACACATACACCTAAACACAAAATGCACATCTACATCATGCTTTTGTCATTTTTCATTATTTCTATCACAACATTAAAACACTGAGCAAAAGTAGCTGGCTTATTATATGAATATAACTTTTCTGTGAATTCAGAGAGAATGACATTCCCACTTTTTCGAATTTTACCACTGTACACCCACAACTCAGTTCTCTTCATAAGTTTATGTGACACAATAACATAACTGCTGTAACAACTCCTTACCTAATATCCCAAATGATGATCCTCTTCTGCTCTGGATTATGTGGGTCTCCTTGTGGGGAATAAGTCACTAAATACTTTTCACATGGTGAGAAATCAATGAATTGAACATTTGAATGGGTAAATTTTTTGTATTGCAAAAATCCAGGTCCTGCCCACAGTGCAACACCCAACCTGTGAAAGGTACATAAGAATGTTCCCAGAGGTGACCATTTTATGTAAGTTTGACTCCAGCTCTAAAAGAGTTAAATTTTTTTGAAATTAGTTATTATATTAATTTAGAAGGGCAATAGAAAAGTGCTATACAATTTCTTCACCATTAGTAATTAATTAATAACTGTTATTGATATCTTGATGTCTTTGATATCTTGATGTAAAAACTAGGTATTTCAATTGTTTAACTATAAAAGTAGCAACTTGAAAATAATAAAAAATGAAACAATTTTCCAAATTTTGGTAAAAACCAAATGCAATGTGGGTTGATTACTAGCAACTCCAAAAAAAGTTAATTTCTTCTTACATCTCATAAGACACTAATAATAAAATTTTCATATTTAAATTGGAAATATTATGAATAACGAAACACTGAGAAGGCATTCTTAAAGTTTATTATTTTCAATAGAATATTTTTATATACCAGACAATACACAGATAGATTACATCATCAGCTACACCCCTTGAGAAATCTTTAGCTGTTTTCATTGAACATTTTTTTTTAGGGATCACATCTTTATTTTGTAATTTCTGGAGTTTCTGCTATTTTTCTACTCTCTTCTATGGTTTTTTGTTGTTCGATATCTCCAACTTTCTCACTGATTTTTTCATCTCTTACCATCATCTTATTTATAGACTTCCTCAACATTTGTCTGAGTATACAGCTTACACCATATCCTCTGTACATACATATCTGTGGCCATAGGTCAGACAATGATAAGTGCATTTTTATCGAATTTGTGATTAATACTACATATATACCAGCAAAAAAAGCTTTTTCATTTGGTCAGATTATGTTAACTATATTCGCAACAACTGGCGAATTAGGTACAATAGAGAAATATACGAGCAATATAGCGAACCAACTCTAGCACAACATACTAAACTGCAGAGATTACGATGGACAGGGCACGTGGTCCGCATGCATGAGAATAGAATCCCCAGAAAATTATTAAATGCAAGAATGCAGGGAAAAAGACCTGTTGGAAGACCTAAAAAGAGATGGGAAGATGAAGTCGATGAGGATGCCAGGAACTGCCTGGGAACGCGTTCATGGAAAAGAACAGCGGTAAATAGAGATGGTTGGAGAAGCCTGTTGAAGGAGGCCAAGGCCCGATTTGGGCTGTAGCGCCATTGGATGGATGGATGGATATTCGCAACACTCCCTAACTGATTTATGTGGATCTGTTTATGATAAGTACAAAATCTAAACATGTAGTTTGATCATAAGTTGACAACTAATTTTATTTTAGTCTGACCTAACAGAGTTGGTGTTTTGTATTGATCAGAATGTGACAATTGTACACTTAACATAATATGATCAAACATTATTTAGTCCTTTCGATGTACTTATACGAGCACCAAAATCATGTTTATTACTGTAGGTTCCTCTTTCCCCGTCCTCAACACTTGGAGATTTTTCATCTGATGATGACGTCATGGATCGAACTTGGATCCCTAATTCTGTACAAGATGCTGATCAGTTGTCATCTTCATCTGATGATTCTGCATATGCTAGAAATACAGTTACTTCTTCGGTGACGGCAGAAACGCAAGGTAATGGTTAAACGCAAGGTTAAAAGAAAGCGTGGTATTGGCATGATGCAGAGAAAACTACGTAAGGAAAGATCTGAAAAAATTAGAAAGAAAGAAGAATATACAAACCAATCCGGAAAGAAAATATTAAGTAAGCCTGTAGGTGTACTACAAGAATGCAGATTAAAATGTAAAACTAAATTTACGGATGCACAATTAGGAAGTATTTTTACCGACTTTCGTTCACTACAAACACGGGATATGCAACGTCTACATCTCAGTCATCACATATTATTATCAAAACCAGTTAAAGTTAAAACTGAAAATACAAAACAGAAAAGAGACATATCTGTACAGTATGGTATAGAAATTGACGAAAGACGAGAGAAAGTATGTCAACAATGTTTTCGTACCGTATATGGCGAGAATCATGGTTTCATAAATGGAATTATTGAGAAGAAAAAAAAGGCACCCACGGGGATAATTGGAAGAGACGAAAGAGGCAGACATGAACCAAAAATTAAATATTCAACTGCAGCAGTAGCTTATGTTCATAATCACATTGCCAGTTTCCCAGCATATGAAAGTCATTATTCCAGAAGTCACACAACAAAGCAATATCTGGAGACTGGCTTAAATTTACAAAAAATGTTTTCCTTATATTTAGAACAGCATGAAAAAGACCACGTTAGTACAAAAGCAGTTAGTCTTTCTAGTTATAGTAATATTTTTAAAAGCCTAAATTTGAAATTTAAAAAACCGCACAATGATATGTGTTCTACTTGTGACAAGTTTGTTACAAAAATAAAAATTACAACTAATGATATTGAAAAAAATCACTTGCATGAAGAACATGTCTCTCATCAACAAAAAGCAAAGTTTCATTATGAATGTAAATCATTAGACAAACAGCATGCAAAATCCTCAAATAACACGACCGTTGTAGCAATTTGCGATTTACAACAATGCCTAGCAACACCATTTTTAAATACAGGTGTAGCATTTTACAAAAGAAAATTATGGACTTTTCATTTTACTGCAAGAAATTGAAATACGGGCAAAACTTCCGGCTATATGTGGCACGAAGCTAGAAATCGAGTCATATCTAAAAATGTTTATTATAAGCCTACCTGAAGTAACAGAACATGTTATAATATACTCCGATACTTGTGCAGGACAGACTCGCAATAACACACTACCTGCAGTATATAACTATTTTATACTTACACAGAAACAAGGATTAAAAACTATTGATCATAAATTTCTAGTTCCTGGGCACACGCATTTGGAGTGTGACTCTGACTATGTCTCTATAGAACGTGCCAAAAAAAATATAGCGGTACAATTTCAATCCCAAATGACTGGTACATGCTTGTAAGAATGGTCAGCAATAAATTTACAGTAATTGAAATGACCCAAAATGATATTTTTGCGTTTTCAAGCCTGCTGCAGCAAACTCTAATAAAGAAAACAAAAGATCAAAATAATGATTCATTTTTATGGCGTAACATTTTTTGGATCCGGGTTAAGAAAGACAATCCGTGTAGTTCTTCTTTTAAGTACTCACTTCGAGTAGAAGACAACTTTAGAGTTTGTGATATGAAGAGACAAACTAGAGGCAGCCGATCAACTCTGCCAATGTGGGATGTCCAGAAGGCATACAACAACAATTTAAAAATAACTAAAGAAAAACATAAAGATGTTTTATCATTATTACAATATATAGATCCAGTGTATCACGATTTTTATAAAAATGTAATAAAATCCACGGACGATGCAGTAGACACATCACACATTAGTGATTCCAGTTCCGATTCAGATTAATACTATTATTTATATATTTTTTTATCAGATCCATGTGTTTTAATATTAACTTTTCTTTTATATTTGTATTCTTATGATGTTTTAAAGAGTAATAAAGGAGTTTTTTAATAAACTAGTTTATATAATGCCCAGCATTGAAGATCATACCATGATAACTGTTTAATATTTTTGATCATAATATGATAACTACAACCATTTTTTATAACAAAATAAATAATGTTCGTAATACTTATTTCCCATAGACCTGTTTCTGATATTAAATACGTACTATATTATACCTTTCGTTGTACACTCTTGTTAATAAATAATATCTTTCATTTAACACCGTAACTCTATCCTCAAAATACTTAAATATTTGTTTCGGCTCTCATGAAAAATCAATATTTTGCATTTATCATAATCTGACCTATGACCACAGATATATGTGTTATATGTATTTCAATATTTCTTTTAAACTAGTATGTCGGAGGTTAGCGTTGACCTTGATAATTGCTTGACCCTATCAGCAGACACATTTCAAAGCAGTTTTAAGAAAGACTCCTGTATTTATTTAATCAGTATCATATGTACACCTCAACTGTAAACATCTTCTCAATAAATTTTTGAATAATTTCCTTCAGAAGTTATTTGCCTGTTTAATTCTCCAACTGAACACTTTTCATGTAGAATGAAACTTATGTAATTCTTGCAATTGGTGGTTAATTTATGGACTTGCTTGACTCTGTGTTTGATATGTATGGTACTACTACTTAAATTATTGCTTAACAAACTTTAGTAAATCTTCTTGCTATGACAGTAGTTTCCTCCAACACATAAAGTACTATTGTAAATTCTTATCTTTATGTTTGACCTACCATTTTCTTTAAATAATTGTATATAGAACATAGAGTTTGTGAGGTTCGAAAACTATTTTCTTGTGGCATGTCTTAGTTAAATATTGTATTTATATGCGATTAAACCATAATTAAAGGTAACAATTCAAGCTCAAATTTCATAGACTTAATATTAATGCAAAAAAATCTTAGTATTTAAATCAATCATTAAAAAACCAACGTTGAGGGAAAGAAAAGATGATGTAAAACATAAAACTGTGATACAGACTTTGGAAGAATAGAGAAGGTTTTATGAAAACATGACACAGTATATGTACAGGGAAATAATTTGTACAAAAAAAAACAAGTTATTGATATGACTCAATACTTCAGAAGGATTGCTGATCTACTGTAAAAACTTCATCTTATTAATAGAAAAAATATCAACACCAATCCACACATTTTTAGAAAAATTAAGTAAACCTAACCTCAAAATAACATTTACTACAAAACCAATTAAAAAAAATTAAAACAAACAATATTTTCATTTGTACTTTTGATTAAAATTTGATTAAATGTTATTAAAAACTTACCTAAAAACCTTTCAAAATTGTATGTCACTAAACGTTATACTCATGACAAACACCTCCCACTTCGAGCTAACAACTGGTAATCATAAAACCACCACGTGATTAAGTAATTTCAAAGTATTCACTATATGCCCCACACTTTTATATAGTACCATTTTAAATGCCCAGTTAGTAAGCATTCTTGTAAGCAAGTCTATGTTATGTCAGTTCCCACTACATGGGCACTGAAATTTTAGTAATGTAAACATGCCTGGCGAGTTCTGGGCAGTGTATGGGTTAATCCCATATAGATACAATATTTAACTTTATTATAATAATAATTTATTATTATAATAATTTAAGATTTTATGTTTATAGGAAATATCTAGTCTATATCTGGTAAAAAATAGACTATCTCTGAAAATTGAGAAACACAATATTTTTATGTCATTCCTACCAGTATAAATTTCCTATCTTTAAGATAAGCAAACCAAAAAATAATCCTGTAGCAATAATATAAATAATCAATTCATTAAAATCTGTCTATGTTCTCAAACAAGTGTATGGATGGATAATTATTACTTTTAAAAACTAGTTTTTAATTTTTTGTGCCAGTTGCATAATATTAATTTAAAAAAAGACAAACAATAGTAGAAGCTCTTGATCATCTTGAGCATCAAGCAAGTGCAATGATGGATTGTGTGATGATTACTTGACATTAAACAATCAGATGCAGAGGGGAGCTACAGATAATGAATTACAATCCTTGATAAGTTACAGAAAGGTATATATTTTTATGGGTTTAACAACAGTTTGTATCAAACTTCATAGTAGAACCATAAAAATAAGGAGAGTTGTTGAAAAATATGTAAAAAAAATTGTATTAAATGGTGTCTATGTATCTAAAAAACTAGACATTTTGTCTATATATAATTGGAACAGTATTTTAGTATAAAATTAATTCAGACTGTTCTTAAGAAAAATCAGTCCTGCATTCCACATAATAAATATTTGATTTTTTTGGAACTTTTTTTGAACTTTAACAGGTTAAACACCATGGCGGTCCCTAGGGACCGATCTTATACTATTGCACCAGGCCAGAGCTGTCCATCAGGACCACTTTGTTATGCTTTCAGTGTTTTTTTCTGTGGGCCTAGGGACAGACAATTTCATTGATTTTATCAAATCCAATGGACTTCTAGGCGTACAGCTTAGGTTAAGATATAAGAGTTTATCTGTTATTTTGTTTTTTTTTTATGCAAACAATAAAACAATTTTTTATGCAAGTGTGTGTATATTTAGAAAAACTAAGAAACATTTAATTGTGAAACAAAGTAATTAAAAAACTGAATTTATTTGTGACTAATATTGAAACATTCAATGCACACATGTTCGTCACAATCTTGACAGAAGGTATTAACTTTTTTTACATTATTTTTCTTTCTCTTCTTTTCTGGTAACATCCTTTGCAATACTTTCTTGTTTTGTGCGAAGGCCCTTCCTTTTTGCTAAAAATATGTTCAGTTTTTCGCTTTTTTTTAGATGTTTTATTTCCCACATTTTCTTTGTCTTCTTTTTCATAAAACAGCATATCTTTGTACACTTTTTCGTGAAACTCAGTAATAGATATACAGGAATTATTAATAATTTTATACAGGTGGTGTGAATTAACAATTGTAGTACCAAACAGAACTTCAATTGCAACTTTGCGGTACCACTTTATACTCTTTCTCAAAGCTGAATTATAGGATGCCATTTGATCAGAAAGGTCTACAGAACTCTTTCCCTTGTTGAACTCCAGAACAGCAGTTGGCTTATACTTTGTTTGGTCTCTGACTTTTACTTCTTCCATTGAATCTGTATGTCTTTTGGACAAAAGTAAGACACCCCTTTTGTCACGCCATTTCATAATACAAATTCCTCTTTCATTCTCTCTTCCTACAATTTCGTTTGTTTCACGTTTTAGCTTCTTGTATGTAACTTCTTTTGGATTACCGCATTGATTTGATTGAAGTGTACCCAAGAGGTGTGTTTGTCTATCTAACAATTTGTTTGCTAGATCTAAACTTGTATAATAATTGTCGGAAACTACTGTCCTTCCTGCATCCAAAAGTTATTCCGAAAGAGTCATTACAACTTTTGTAGGAACACTAGCTCCTGCATCTTGTTCTTTTCTGCAATAAATCTTCATGTTCCATGTATAACCTCCTCCAGAGCACAGTGTGAATACTTTTATTTCATATTTGTGGGTTTTAAGCAGTAAGTATTGCTTAAATATGAGACGTCCTTAAAATGGAATAAGCAATTCATCTATGCAGAATGTATTTCCTGGCGTATACACCTGTTGATATTTTTTTACAAGTGTCTCAACAAGAGGCTGAACTTTAAATGTGGGATCACCTGGTGGACACAATGTATTATCTGTAGAATGCCAAACCTGTATCAATAACTCAAACGGATTTCAACTCATCACTTTTGGTACAAAGCTACTATATAATGTATTTCGACTCCATAATATTGATCGATATAATGACATATTGTGGGCATATTTACCAACCCCATGTATCCTATGAGACCTAAAAACTTATACATTTCAGTAGCTGTAGTTGGAGTCCACTGATATAATCTGGAACCTTCTGGAACATCCTCTCCAGAAGTTAGTATTTGAGTCGCGTAAAGGTTTGATTGGTGAACAATGGTTTCGATGATATCCATATCTACAAATGCAGAAAAATAATCAAATGGGGTTTCATTGTCCAATGCTGCTGCAAATTCTGGTTGTATTCCTTCCGACTCATGGTAAGTAGGTAAAAAGTTTTGGTGAATTCCTTGCGGAATGTCTCTGAAGATGAATCACTTTGTTCTTTCAAATTCGAACCAATGTTATTTGTATCTTCTACTGTTTCTACATAAACTGGATCATCTTCAACCACCGGGATCACCTCATCTTCGAAATTCAAATTTTCAGGAGAGTAGTTGGGATCTTCCATTGAATCAGACGAAAATGGCTCGTCATCTGTTTCATTAACGGTAAGATCTAAAAAGAAAAACAAATACTTACATAAAGTTAAATGGTAGTTTTATATCCAGAATTGTATTTTATAATTTAAAAGATATTTGATTTAGTTTTCCAGTGGTCGGTTTTACAAACGACGAATAGTAGGTAGTTTATTAGATGAGTAAAGTGATTCGACAAATAAAACTGACACATCTACGTTTGACTAACGTCAAATAAGACTTATTTTATCTATTTATTAAATAAATATTTATTCTTCGAATAAATTGACAAGTTAATCTCGCTTTAAATATCTACAACAAAGAAAATTCGTCAGTTTAACTTTATATTGTCAAAATTTTATTGAAACAGTAAAAATATAAACAACTAATAAACTTTATTCGACTAATAATTATTCAATGATTTATTTGTTGTTGGTGAAACCGGCCCTGCGTGTAGATAATTGGCAAATTAAACTTAAGTAATAACTTAATTCTTTAATTAAATAAATATTACCTGCATATGCCTATTTCTAGTAAACTAAATCATATTTTGTATTTATCATTATGTAAATTATTATTTGCTTACCTTCGTTATCAGCTACGGCAAGTTTTGCAAGCAAAAACATTCTTTTTGTATGCTCCGAAGCCATAAGTTGATGTTGCTCAAAGCTCACTCGATGCACAACTAACCAATACAATAAAACAAGTCACAAGAATTTCAGCTGGACCGTGGAGTCCCTGTGGACCGCCAAAAACTTTTTTTAATAATGACAAATTTTTAATTACCATAATAATTATAATTGATCAACTACTAACCAAAAAAATGCAAAGAAAATTTCGGCCCAACAGAAAAAAACAATATTTTTGCTGTGGCGTTTAACCTGTTAAATGGTTTTTTGTAAAAGAATATGTTCATAAACTTTATACTGGCGATGGCAAATCATAAATATATCCTCTCCTAATTACATTTTTGTTCCCATATGAGCTAGAATTTAAACTAACTAAAAAAATTAATTTTTACTTACATTTCTAGCTTCAATGAGACTAGGGTCTGGCTGTGTATTCTGCCAAATTTGCACAGCTTGTGTTTGTGCAACAACTACAGCAAATTGATCATATGCATCAGGTTCCAATAAGTAAGAATGCAAATCTCCTTGTCCTTGGTAAGGTTGTGGTTCTGGAGGGTCCCACTTATTGGGAATTTGGTCATACTTAGAAAAATCAGTAAAGAGGTTAACTTGAAAGGTATGGTGCTTATCCAATTTAAAATTGTTAGTGAGCTTAACAGCCTCAGCAGCTTCAGCTGGTGAGGCATATTCTATAAAAATGTAACCTTTGGTGTGGCCTTCACTATTGACAGGGTAGAATTCATTTACTATTGTTCCAAACTTCACAAATATTTTGACAATAACTGACTTCAACTTTTCAATACGATTAGGACCTACTTGAGGAACTCCATCTACTACTATAACACTTTCTACTCCATCAGTTTCCTTAGGCTTTTCTTTTAAAATGTCGCCTAAGAGTTCTACAAAGAAAACGTCAATTAATTGTCAAAAGTATTTATATTTGAATAAATATTAAAAACAAGTGATTAATGGAATGGCGTAGATATAGTTTAGGAATATGTTTTTAAAAATATGTAAGATTTACAGGAAAGGCACACCTTTCTAACCCTGACCTAACCTAAAATTATATTTGGCATATGTTTTTAAATAAATAAGATAAAACTAATTGAATATAATATTGGCAACGTTTTCTTACATACGGGTCACTAAATTATGGAAATAACATTACAAACATTTAAGTATTTAAAAAAAAATGTTGATAGAACAGCATGGAGCAGCAATTTTCATAATAAAATTTTGGGTAAATACCTTCATCAGAGACATCGTCTTCGTAGTCTTCAGGATCACTGAAGTTTGGTTCTTCTTCGTTTGACGAGTAATCACTCTCATTTTTTGTATCATCATCGCTTTGATTATTTTTATCCTCTGGTTTCTTTTTCGCCATTTTGACACGCGTGGACGAAAACTGAAGGATCACAAAATTTCAAAACACGCATGCCCAAACCGGGAAATTCCAATCTTTTGAGATAGTTGTCAAAGTCACACAAACCGTCACATATGTCAACTTTGTTTTATTATTCAAAAAAGTTTAAATTTCTCAAAAATTTATATAATTAAAAAATTATATTTTAAAAACTATTTTCATAATTGTTTTATTAAACTTAGATTAAATAAATTGTTTTTTTCTGTGGTTGTGGTCAAGCTCGAAATTTGAAATCGTGGTTCTATATTGGCCTTTACAGTCAAAACTTACAGCTTACAGGCACTTATCTTTTTTGTTATTAGGATTAATATTGACACACAACAAATATAACAAATAGCTTTCTTATTCTGTGATATTGATATAACTGCTAATGCTTAACGGCTTAACTCCTATCGGTAAAACTTTTCAAGAAACGCAAAAACTGTTTTCTTTTAATTACAAGACAAATATTAAAGAATAAATGAATCTATAAAATATTGTTATAAATATACTGTATTACTATAAATATTAATAAACTTTATGTATAAAGTTTTTACCACAAATAATGTAGAGTGGGAGTGAATTTTAATTATATTAAGTCATTAAAAACAAAATAAAGGAGTGTAGGTATTTTTTTATAAAAAAAATACAAGCTGCACTTGCGAACGATGCTTCTCCAAGTTAAGCATTGTAAAAATAAAATTTCGGTCGACTACGAAATAAGACCGATTAGAAAATCTTATGATACCGTTCATAGAACAAGAACTTGCTGCTAAGTTAGATCTTGATTTAGTTGAATTCAAAAATGAAAAGAAATGAATTGTGGCTAGCTGGATGGTTGACGACGAAAAGGACCTGTTCTCTTCGGAACGAAATATTTAAACATTCGAAGTTCCAAAAAGTAGGGATATTAATAAGAAAATACCTAAATTTATTTGTATATATATTGAAATTTTGAGATACCAGCGGCATCTAAAAGTTAGTACTCAAGACAGAAATTAAAAACTAGAATTTGAGTGGCAATTATTTTTATTTTTAGGATAAAAACAAAACAATGAACAAAAATAAAGAGTCGTTATATTAATATAAATTATTTAAAAAATGAAAAAAGAGAATAATCGATAGAAAATTAGGAAAATGTAAAATAAAGAAGCTGTTACTTTATATAACAGGCCTTATCCTTTTTTCCTCGTTTCTCGGATAGCACATGTCTGTCTGAGTTCTTTAGTGAGTTCCTGTTCTCTTGTGTTCATGAATTTGATGTTTTAAGTGGCTGTGCTAACCTAGTCTAAAGACTCCCTCCTCTTTTATCCGGTCTTGGGCAGCTAATAAGCTAATCAACCCACACATCAACTGCCCTAGGCGACGTTATAATTTTAAAATAAATAATTAAATTAAACAAAATAAAAATGTTTATTAAACAATTATTACATTTATTTTTTTATTCTCTTTAAATCCGCTATTAGATAAATGAATTTGTAGGATCCAAATTAAATTGGATTTGTTCCAAGTACATATTTCCAAGGAGTGGTGGGTGTATCATTTTTGATGATTCATACCATTACATAATATTAGTCTTACGATGGAAAATACGATTCCAACGAAAATCGGTAATTAATCAACTTCTATTTTAAATGAAACCACCATTTTTATAAACCTTATTTAAACAAGATTTTCAATTTAATAAAGAATAAAGAGGGATGGGTACTAATGTTATGTAGTTTAATCAATTGTTTTTTCTTAGAAAAGTATGGAGTATTATTTCATTTTTGCATGTATCTCGTTTATTTTTGTTATTCTTTCCATATTATTCTGTTATTACACTTCGTTTACATCGATTGACAGTGTAGGGCAGTAAATATATGTGAAGTACGGCGATACCTCCGTAATTTTCCATGACATCACCGACTGGCATAGAAAAATGGATTTAAGTTCTACTTACCTTCTACTTCACTTTTGGACTTGACCCTTCGTTGCGTTTTATTTTTTGGGGTGAAAACTATCCCGATTAGAAAAAAAAATCGTGTAATTGTAAATTAAAGCGGATAATTGATTGAAATCATCTTTTAATGAAGGGAATGACTGCCAATTAACATTTTAAGATTTTATCACAGTTTAACCTCTAAATCTCACCCACTAGATTAGTTATAATTAAACCAATGTCATTGAATACGTTGTCTCTTCTGATTTGCATGGAAATTTGGATTTAGGTTATACTTACCCTCCACTTTAAAATTGAATTTGTGCCGTTGTTTGCCTTTAATTTTTTAGAGGTAAAAACGACCTATATTAGAAAAAATTCACATAATTGTAAAGTCAAGCAATTTGGAATTATTTAATTATACAGTGATATTAAATTTATATTTCTTTACTGTTTTAATTTTTTATCACATAATGTCTAACCTTATAAAAACCACCCGCTGCGATCGACCGAACGCAATGTTCACTTAGGATTTGGGTAGGATTCTTTATTGCGAATGTGAAGTTTTGTGTTTATTGGCTTGCGGACCTAGATAAGAACATGAACATTTTAGGGTTTCTTGGGTGTTTGACTGGAGGCCGTCGATGGTCGAGTATAAAGTTCCTGTTGAGAATTTTTATTCTCTTGATAATTGTGACAATATTTGAGATGTTATGGATTTCACGGGATGAGAATCTCTAGGGTTTGTTATTTACACTACGCAGCACCCTGAATTCAGCAGCGAGTAGTTTAGTCTTCTGATAGTCTTTCATTAGGCAGACTTATACTCTATAACGGGCCGAATGAAGGTTTTATAAGTGTGTATGAGAGTTTTTGTGTGTTCGTCCAATTTTCCCTGTAAGTAGTTTGAGGAGGCGGGCTCGCTTTCCGACCCTATCTAAAGTTGCCTTTAGATCAGGTTTCCAGTTGAGTGTCCTAGAAAAAAGAACACCCAAATAGGAAGAAGTCGGACGGATATCGAGCCTTTGTCCCATCAAATGCAGAGGGAATTGGTCGTCATCTGGCGATGACTTTTCTTGATATTTTAGGGCTGCGAAACACAATGGTTTGCGTTTTTGCAGAGTTAAGTGTAACTCTTCACTTATTGCACTATTCTTCGATGCCGTTTAGTAGAGTTTGTGCCCTTCTGAAAGTTCTCTCAGGATGTTATCCATTTGTCGCTGTGAGCAGAGCAGTATCGTCTGCGTAGAGAAACAGCTAAATACTTGGGTAGTTTAGATTAGAAATGTTACTGTTGTATATTATATAATATATATTGGAGATTAGATAGGTACCTCTATACTTGAAGATATTGACTATATCTCCAAGTATAGAGGAATCTATCTAAAACTTATCAAAACAGCTAAAAAAATGTACTATCACAATCGTCTGGGAAACTCTAAAAATTTTGCAAGAGAAACTTGGTCCATAATAAACGATCTTCGAAATAAAACTAATACAGCTCAAACATTTCTTCTTCCAAACCCTGAAAATCTAAATGAATACTTCGTTAATGTGAGTAAAAATATAACATCAACTGCCACAACAAGATCCTATTTCCTATCTCCTCAATTTAAAAAAGGTCTCGAATTTATTATTTATAAGATCAGTTGATAAATCTGAACTGGTCCAAACAATCAGTAGTATCAAAAGCAAATCTTCCTATAGTAGTGATGGACTATCCATAAAAATTTTCTTAAATCTCCCAAACATTGTGTCGGAAGTGCTGGTCTCACAAATTAATGATTCCTTTGAAAACTTTGAAAAAAGGTATATTTCTAGAGTGCCTAAAGACAGCCATTCTTATTCCTCTTCATAAGAGTGGTGAAAAATCGAATGTCTCCAATTATAGACCTATTGCTTTACAACCGGTCCTATTAAAAATTATTGAGAGATTTATAAAAGCCCGACTTATGTCTTTTCTCATTGAAAATAACATTTTATCACAAAGTCAGTTCGGCTTTTTATGTAATAAATGTACCAGTAATGCTATGTTTTCTGTACTACATGAGGTCTATCAAGTACTAAACAATAATATTTACACTGCCACTGTTTTCTGCAACTATGCCAAAGCTTTTGATTGTGTAAATTACAACATTTTTATAAAAAAACTAAATTTCTACTGAACTCCAGGTATTTCTTTGAATTGGTTCCAATCTTACTTGAGAAATAGGAAACAACTAGTTAGAGCAAATGATACTGACACAAAAGCATTGTATGTGGAGTACCACAAGGTTCAGTATTGGGTCCTCTACTCTCCCTTATCTTTATAAATTACATCAATGACTTAAAAATCGATTAAATTTTTTTTCTTTTTGCTGATGATACCAGCATCACCTAAAGGAACTCTAGGAACTTGAAGCTGATCGGATTATCAAATGATGACCTGTGCAGATTCTGTCACCTCGAAGAAGAAACAGCAGAGCACATTTTATGTCAGTTTGACAGTCTGGCAAATGTGCGGTTCTTTGCATTAGGAGAAGAAAATCCACCAGCAAATAGCTACATGGAAGGTACAGTGTCGAAGCTACTAGACTTTATAAAAAGGGTCAGGCTACAGAATGTTATCTAGGACTAGAGGACCACAATAGATCTAAAAAGGTCGCAGTGGAATAGGCCGAAAGGCCACCTCTCTTAATCTAATCTAATCTAAAAGGAACTCTAATATTGCAACTCTTCATGCAACTATAACTTCTGATCTAGTTAAAATAAAAACCTGGTCCGACACTAATTTACTTTTTTTACCGGGGATAAGACAGTAGCACAATCATAGTAGCATAAACCTTAAATGGTTCATTCATATGGATTTGTTAAGTAAGAAACTAGCCTCGGCCTGCTATGCAATAATATCTGTTTCGAAGGAAATCAATTTAGCATCTTCCAAAATAACATATTTTTCTTTATTCGAGTCTCATCTTCGATATGGTCTTTCTTTTTGGGGTTCCAGTACAGCTGCCCAATCTGATATTATTTTTAAACTACAAAAAACAGCAATACGCTATCTTTTTGACTTCGGGAGAATAACGCATTGCAGAAGCTACTACAGAAATCACGGGATTTTAACTCTTCCCTCTTTATATATTTTAGAAACTGTTTGCTTAATTCGTAAACAACTATATGTTTTTCCAGCAAGACCTAATCATAACTCCTCCACCAGAAATTCAACCTTTGATGTACATTTACCGATCCTATCCCCTGAGTTAGTATAGAAATCTATATTATATTCGACAAAAAAAAATTATACAATCATCTCCCTTTGCAACTTAAATCTGTAACTTCTTTCCTTAAGTTCCGTGAAATGACAAAAGCCTATCTATCTGAAAGACCATATTATTCAGTGGAAGAATTTCTTAACAAATAACTGAGAAATTTCAGTACATTTATGTACAAGTAACTAAAAAATTTTTATATACAGTGATGAGTGTCTTACCACCCGGCTTTTTAACATAAGAGATAGAAAACACAGTTACCTTGTGAAATAAAAAGAGATGAAACTCGTAGAGGTGAGAAATAATCGATAGAAACCTATAATTTACATTACATTACATTACCATTATCGATAGTCTCACGCCTTTAGACGTTAGCTTCGAGCTAAATCACTACTACTACTACTAAGGATTTCCACAGTTTTCACTGTCTTCCTTCACTCAACCGTTTTCTCCAATTTTCCCTGTCATTCCAGTCTCCATCTCGCAGGGTTCTTTTCTCCATAGCCTCGTCGATTTCATCTCTGAATAACCTTCGGGGTCTTCCTCTCTTTCTTCTTCCAATCGGGCTCCATTCTGTGATTTTGTTTATCCAGCGTCCTCTGTCCGCTCTTCTGACGTGGCCGTACCAGGATAGTCTCTTCTCCTCTATATAGTCGATTATGTCTGATTGCACTCCCATTCTCCGCTTAATCTCTGCGTTTTCAATTCTGTCTCTTTTTGGAAGTCTACAGCTTCTCCTCAGGAACTCCATTTCTACTGCTCTTATTCTACCTCTATTTCTCGTGTTTATTCTCCAGTTTTCGGACCCATATGTCAGGATACTTCTTGTCAGGGTATTATATATTCTCTTTTTTATCTTTATCGTAATGTTCTTATCCCACAACACTGAGTTTAGTTGTCTTATACAGTTTCTTGTTTGTCTCAGTCTGTTGTTTATATCTTCTTCTGTTGTTCCCTGGTTCGATATTATGGTTCCTAAATACTTGAATTTATCTGTTCCATTTATTTGTCTTCCCTCGTCTATCTCTTGGTTTCTCATATCCTTGTTTTCTGTTGTTAGGTATTCGGTTTTCTCTAAGTTTATTTCCATTCCGTTGTTTTTATATTCTTCTTCTAGTTTTCTGAGCATAGAGCTGAGATCTTCTTCATCTTGTGCGATGACTACTTGATCGTCGGCAAAACTTAAAGCTAAATCACCTCGGTCATAATTATTATGTGTAACGTCGTATGTGTGACGTATTCCATTTTTTAATTTCGCATAAAGTAAAAACTGATTGGCCACAATAAAGCAAAATATGAATAAAATAATTTAATTAATAGTGATTATTTAATCTAAAGTTTTAAACTATTAACGAAGAATAATTTCTACTATGATTTGAACAGCAGCAGAACAATAACCCAAACTGTCACTAAATAGTTATAAAAGTCTGATGGATCAGAGTTCAAGACACGATGTTCTCATCCAGGCGCTCAGGGTTCAAATCCAACATGAAGGTTTTACTTTTTTAAAAATTAAAATTTGAAACATTTATTTCAGTCTTTATTAGAAGTGTTTATAGTAAAACATGAAAATTTTATTGAAAAAACAATGTCGTACTTTCGAAAATAAAGTAAAAATTCTTCAAACATAAAAGAACGTTCTAAATAAATGTACTTACAAAAAATGTTTAAATAGGTAGAAATTCTATAAAAATATTCTAAATAAACGTATTTTATTCTAATGAAATGTATTTACAAAAAATGTTCGAATAAGTCTCCATTAGTAGCAGAACAATAACCCAATCTATTATAAAAGTTTCGTCTAATATTAATTAATGTTTCTGGACACCTTTCATTGAATCAAAGATCTTTTCTCTTAATTGTTGGAGAGAATTAGGCCTATCGTCTTCAATTCCATATAGTTTGAACTTGATATATCCTCACATAAAAAAATCACAAGGTGCAAGATCAGGTGATCTTGCAGGCCAAAAAATATCTCCGTGACCACTAATCAATCGATTAGGAAAAGTCGCACTGAGATATTCACTGACGATGCGAGAATTATGTACAGGACAACCATCGTGTTGAAACCATATGGAATCGAAAGGTATTGGTAAATTACGAAGGGCTGGGACAATTTGATTTTGCAGAAGTTCCAAGTATTTCCGACCAGTCAACATACCGTCTATAAAAAATGGACCAATGACATGATTCCCTATTATGCTTCCCCAAACATTTACTTTTCGAGGACGCTGGGTACGAGCGACATAAATCTGACGAGGATTTCCTCGAGACCAATACCGAGCATTCATTGAATTGTGACGGCCATGCAATGAAAACGTACATTCATCGGTGAACAAAACGTTCTCTAAAAAATTTTCATCTTGATGTGACATTTCCATTGCAGTTTGACAAAATTCTAAACGTCTATATTAATCCCCAGGGAATTGTTCAATGGATTTATGAAGATTATAGGGACGGTATCCATGTATTTTCAAAATTTTACCTACTCTAAATCTTGAAATTCCATATTGTACTTCGAGACGAGATGTTGATGGGGTAGGATTTTGCTCAATACTTGCACAAATCAAAGTGTCTCTTAGTTCCAAATCTGGATTTACCTCCCTTCGTCTACGAACTCCTCTTGGAGCGAACAAGGATCCATAAGTAAAAAAAATTACGTATAATAGACTGAATTGTTGATCGTGCTGGAGCCGGCCTATTTGGAAACATATTTACAAATTTTTGTCTAATCATGTTGTCTGATAATCCATTCACATGCCAGACAACAATTTGCACTTTTTCCTCGACCGTTAAAACCATTTTTACGAATTGTTTTTTCAATAAAAAGTTTCTGTTTACCGTGCAAAAACACTTCTCGATATGTTATTATTTGATGGCTGAAGGCTTGATGATTTGGTTAGCTGTAAAGCAGGCAGCTGTTCACGCTCATCCATTCCAATGTTATCAATTGTTTTGAAAATCATTACCTGTACAGAGGAATTGATATTAACACTGGGAATTTAGTGATGGATTTGACATTAAACAGTCTTCACCGGATTATTTTGCCTTCACAACTGAAGACTGTAAAACTGGAATTGAATTTTTTTGTATTTCTATTTTATAACATTGGAATAAGAATAAATTGTAAATAATGAGTTTTTCGAAAACTTGTTACCTAATATGTATCATATTTTTTATTATTTTTTGATTAAATAAAACAAAAATTTTATCCTTGGTGTGAATTGAACCCCAATCTTCTTGTCAATAGACCACGTCTCTAACTATTACGCCAATCGCACATACAACAATTGTTTTCAGACTGAAGATACCTACCTTTAGTTTAGTCAAATATTTCAGTTGAGTTTTTATTATTAAATAAACTTAAAGATTTATAATTTAAAATCACTACTAATTAATGTTTTTTACTATAATATATCTTGCAGAGCGCAGATATTGTCAGATTTGTAAAGTCACAAAGACTAAACTGGCTTGGTCACCTAGAAAGAATGCCAGATAATCGAGCTGTAAAAGTAGTCCAGAGATGGAAGTTCCAAGGAAACAGAACAAGAGGAAGGCCCCGTAAAAGATGGATAGACGACGTAGAGAGGGATCTTAAAACCATGAACATCAGGCAGTGGCGAAGGAAAGTATCCGACAGGGCAGAATGGAAGAACATTGTTAAGCAGGCCAAGACTCACAAAGGGTTGTAGCGCCATTAGAAGAAGAAGAAGAAGATTATAATATATCTTAATTTATTCAATCATTTATTCTAACATCAGAAATTATTAAAATAAAATATTTTCGAGGTCATCCGTATAATTATGACTGAAGTCAAATAGACACGTCTAATAACTAGCCTTATCTCGTACTATCTCACAACTTAATCTGTCTTCTATCCTTTCCGCTATTTTGCCGGGTGGTAAGACACTCATCACTGTATATATATTTGGGTATCAAATGCAGCAACTTAAACTTTTATACGTAAAGTTTTCTTATGCAATTTGCAATTTATTTAAATTTTGCAATGGATTGTGTATTTTATTTTATTATCTTTTATTTTGTGATATTGGCGATTTATGTTATTTTTTTTACTTTTTGTAAGCTTTGTCCATACAATTATACAATTTTCAGTGACAATAAAGCATATTTCTCTTCTATTCTATAATATAGTACTAACCGTATAAATCCAGAATACAATGAAATATTCACAAATATGTAGGTAAGGGTAATTCTAGTATTATCCGTTATTCGCGTTTTAACCGTAACACATACACATTTTATATTTAAATTTGAAATAATATCTAAAGAGAATTAATAATTTATTTAAAATGCGCTTTCCTAGTTATCTGGGTCCCTCACATAATTCCCACAATGTTAAAAAAAAATTTCAGTCAATTAAATAAAGTAAATAACGGCTTAATGACATAATTTTCATTCTAAATTAAAATGGATCAAGTGGCGCCGAGAATGAATCATGTGGGCTCTTTCTATATTAGGGAAAGTTATGAATCACATATTTTGAGATTGTTATTGTTATTACAGAGCGTATAAAAATATTTTTAATAGCTGGGGATACATATAGGAATTATTTCAAGGCCAGAAACAAGAAAATTCGTTTATCAACAGTCTAACCGGAGATTATTAAAGCTGTTCATGCAAATATGATCGATGAAAACAGATAAATTTCCTGGTAAAGACCAAATTCTAAGCACTAAGCACAGACTAAAATCTGCATATTTTAGTGGGACTATTCAACCGATTGTACACAAAAAAAATCATCCCACGAAAAATCTTAAAAACGATATTTTAGTGATGTCTAACAAAGAAGCTCAAGTCAAAAGAAAGTACTGCCGAACAATTAATCTCATGTTAGTTAAGGATGATAATTTGATAAAACTTCTCAAAAACATAAACGAGGTATAAGATTGATGTTAAACCTGTTATAATAAACGAGATACAGTAAAAACAGGAGTGAAAATGATTCGTCCTCATTCTCATCATCCTTCCATCGCTTTTTCGGCCTACCAATAAGTTTCTTCCCCTGCATTCTTTCATTCAACAGTTTTTTGGAAGCCTGTTTGTATCTGATTAGCCACCTGTTGTTCTTATTTATAGGGCGTAGTATTCGTCTCAGTACCTTTCTTTCAAAGATGTCTATGCGGTTTACAGATTTTTATTTTAGTTAGTTTAGGTTTACTACCTAGATAAAGCTATCTACTTTTTCTAAGTGTCAGCTATCAGGTAGGGTCGTGTTGCTGTCTTCGATCGACTTTGTACTAGAATTTTAGTCTCTTTTTCGTTTATTAACAGACCTATTTGTTTAGCATGTGATTTAAGTTTCGTCTGCTGCTTTGGTTCGGCTCATGATATTTATGTCATCAGTATATGCTGCCAATTGGACTGATTTATTGATTCTACCTTCTAATGTTTTTTTTACTACATATTTTACTACTACGTTTTTTACTACGTATTCCAGTGATACATTAAACGTTTACTGTTTACTGTTTACGTCCAGAATGCTTGTTGCTGATCGCTTTTCTATCAAGACGTGGTCTATTTGGTTCACAACATCCTGTCCAGGGGATATCCAGGTGCCTTTGAGTATATTTTTGTAGAGAAATAAGGCAGAACAAACTATTCTACCCCACCAGAAAACGCTCAAAAAATGAGTAGAATGAACCTTAGCATTTTCTTATGGGATTTTACATAGGAAGTGAAGCAGAAACGATATAGCAGCCTTTTTACAGGGGGTATAACTTTTACTCATCGATATAATATAATAAGGATAGAACCGATGAATAAATAATTGCGTCCAAAGTAGCTAGTAACAATGGCCTATCTTGTATCCGGAATGTCAATGGTGTATGAAAAAAATTCTTTTGGTACATATATATGTACAATAATTATTTATTTTTCTTTGTTATTTACATTTGAATAAAAGATATATTGACGTGCAACATTGCAAAATTAAAAAGTCAATATTTTTGTAACATAAAAACATATACAGGGTGAGTCATGAGGAACTTTACATACTTCTACCATATGTAGAGTCCCTCAGGGAGCATATCATGTGGCCACTAAAAAATGTCAACTCCTCTTCTTTATTAATTAACAGGGTGATTTGTGTAAATGACCATTTATTTCATTTTACTGTAGTGTTTATACGGCTCATTTGATTTTTTTAATTTTTGCATGATACAGTACACTACTATCAAGCATTCGACTGGTATTAGCTAAACTAAAAAATTCCAGGACTGGCTTTGGAAAAATTAATTTAGGGATTCGTATTTAATATTACACCCTGTATAATTTTTTTTTAAAATGCAATAAGTGATTTTCAAACTACATAAATAGCCAATGAAAACGACATATGCGACAATGTTGTCGCACTTTTATTAAATTTTTAGTGAACGATCAAATCTTACCAAAAATAGAACAACCATAATGAAGTATCAAATTATAAGGTAATTAATTTAAACAAATGTTATAAATTTCAAACATTTTAATTGAAATGATAAACTGAGTCACTGCACAACAAAAAACAGTAACTACTAACAATAACGAAGAACAATTTAAAAAAAAAACTAAAAATATGTACATAGTTATGATAAACCCATAAATTAGAACTGGAAAAGATACAATAATGGTAACAAAATAAAAATAATTCAAAATAGATTTTCGAAATGGAACCCTGCAGCCTGTACACATTTTTGTTGCCGAATTGTTAATTGACGTATTGAATTACGGATACTCTGGGGATCGTTTCTAATAGTATTACAACAATGTATAATTCTATCAATTAATTGTTGTCGGTTATTAATATTCACTGCGTAAACTAGTTGCTTCAATCGTCCCCAAATATGGTAATCAACGGGATTGAAATCAGGGGATCTTGAAGGCCACAAAATAGGACCTGCACGTCCTATCCACCTGTTGCCATAGACATTATTGAGATGTTGAAAGTTCAAATAGACCTGCCCTGTTAAAGGACCATCAAAAAAGTGAGGACCTACTAATTGGTTATTTATGACACCAATCCACACGTTAACCGAAAACCTTAACTGATAACGACGTTCTCGAATAGCATGGGGATTTTCTTCTGCCCACACATGTGAATTTCGTGAATTATTTATCCCGTCTCTGGTAAATTGGGCTTCATCTGTAAATAGTGTCCTGTATAACGTTGGTCGATTATTGTTAATCCATCTACAAAATTCCAACCTACCGATCTCATCTCCAGCATGTAGTCGCTGAACCATTTGAATGTGATATGGGTATAGATTATTTTTTTGTAAGACTCTACTTACTTTTGATTGAGTAACATTGAGTTCTCGACTTACTTGTCTAGTGCTTATTGTAGGGTTCATAGTAACGGCGTCGATAATGTCATCTTCCTACGCTTCATCTACATGTCGCTCTGTTGTTCCACTAGGAAAAGTGCCATTTTCTCGCAAATAATTAAAAACTGACTCACATGTTGGATGACTGGGAGTTCGACGATTAGGAAATCTCCTGCGATATTCTCTACTAGCAGCCCTACCATTCCCATTACAAAATCCATAAACAAATATTATGTCTGCATATCTCTACCAAAACTAACACAATGTACTTAACGTAGATATGACAGAAGAAATATGTATTCTTGTACACATAAATAACAATTGATAATGACAATAATGACAATGGGTATAAAATATCAAGAAACGTCAAACGGTCAACGCCAACCTTCATTTTAAACTTTTTTAGATTTATTTTTATTTAGTACAGTTGATGCAATGTATTATTATTTGACATAAAATTTTAATCATTTACAATCAACAAAAACTAACACATACAAGAGGTTTGACTTTTTAATCAATTTAATTTATTATTTATCGAAAATAATGCCCCAATACGATCTATGAGTAAAAATTTAAAATTGAAAAACAATTGATTCTATCGTAGAGATAATACAAAGTGACAGTAAAGATGTTAATTTTCTACGTATTAGATTATGTTGTAGGAACTCATTTTAATTAAAATGTTTGAAATTTATAACATTTGTTTAAATTAATACCTTATAATTTGATACTTCATTATGGTTGTTCTATTTTTGGTAAGATCTGATCGTTCACTAAAAATTTAATAAAAGTGCGACAACATTGTCGCATATGTCGTTTTCATTGGCTATTTATGTAGTTTGAAAATCACTTATTGCCTTTTAAAAAAAATATATACAGGGTGTAATATTTAATACGAATCCCTAAATTAATTTTTCCAAAGCCAGTCCTGGAATTTTTTAGTTTAGCTAATACCAGTCGAATGCTTGATAGTAGTGTACCGTATCATGCAAAAATTAAAAAAATCAAATGAGCCGTATAAACACTACAGTAAAATGAAATAAATGGTCAATTACACAAATCACCCTGTTAATTAATAAAGAAGAGGAGTTGACATTTTTTAGTGGCCACATGATATGCTCCCTGAGGGACTCTACATATGGTAGAAGTATGTAAAGTTCCTCATGACTCACCCTGTATATTTTACAGGTATGTAGTTGCGCATCGTACACCAGTGATGTGACTGGATGCAAAATATTAAAAATTTAAGGAATTTATTAATTTACCAAAAAAAATACAAGAAATTATTGACTTGACTACATGGTGTTGCCTGCTTAACATTAAAATTTCGGGAAGTAATTAATCGCCTGTTAAATTCACGTATAGTATTTTTCATATAAAAATGCGTGCACGTCACAATTTATATAAAGTGACGTCACTTATATTTAAAATTTCCAGAACGTCAACCTTAGAGTTCAAATTTTCCTTACACAGCTGATAATACGAAACCCAAAACGGAAATTGCTCGATCTTTCATAGGCGTCAACATGGTTTAATAATCAGAAAAATGTAATCATCATTATATTGGGAATTTTAGAATTATATTGATTAAATAACCAAAAACATTTGTTATTATTAATAATATAAATTTTATGAAATAACTCTTTAAGTCTAATATTCCACAAAATCATAATTTTAGTTAAATATATTAGACAATTGTACGCAACTGATATGGGAATACTTCAAATTTTTTGACAGTTCAGCGTGTGGCACAAGGTAAGTTTAAAATTTAGAATATATAATTTTGTATTAAAATGTTTTCTTATGTATTTTAGTGTGTTGCAGTAATCTTAAAACTAAGTGTATTTACTGTTAATATAATAGTTTGACAAATAGTTGACATTTTAAAAATTTCTTACTAACTTACTATTCTGATGTTTTGGCAACGCTGTGGAATTCTGACGTCGTAAATCTTAAATGACGGGCACGCATTTTTATATGAAAAATACTATAGGACTTTGTATCTAGTAATGTGACGTCAGTACCGTCGTCTATCAGCTAAGTGTAAAAATATCAATGGGCTCCATCCTTAGTATATTATATCTATGCTTTTACTTAGTTTTCTTTAATTTTCCTTAATTTTATTTATTTGTTATTTAATTTTACGTGATTATGTTTAACTTGATTTAATTTTATTTAGTTTTAATTTTATTTTAGTAAAACGTTGACGTTTGTTAAACATCATTTTATTTTTATAAGAAGTGTATGTGTATCTTACTCAATGACGTATAATAAATACATATTATACCTTATAATTACAGTAACCTATACGTTTAGCAATTTTGCGAAAACATTAATTACTGTGAAGTAGTAAAATTTCTGATTAAAAATATTTGAACCATCAATTTGTAGAATGAATTAGCAATAAATCTGCGTATCGTTTCAAAAACAAAATATCATTGAAATGTCAGATGTTAGTAGATCAGATTTCTAGGTGGCGTAGTTACCTTACTGGACAAACAGTGTGACTTGTTATTCTAGCCTTTTATAGGTACATAGATTATTCCTATATACATTTATGAACTCCCTTATATCTTCCAAAATATATGTTCCAATTAGTAGATCTTCGGGTTTCGTTAGTAGAATATTTGGAACTTTCAAATAAGTACTTATTTTACTTGTATTAACTTGCCCTATTTATTTTGTTGTCGATTTTAACGCTGCAAAAACTTGGATTTTCTTCTTGACGTGATATCGATGACACCGGTGTATCGGTATTTGTATACTTCTATTAATGATGGTGTCACTATTTATTAGTCACGGTTCCCAATCCTTGCGATATTCTATGGCACTTAAAGAAGAAGAAAAATGAGACCGATTATGACATATATAACAGAAATGGGAGCAGGTGTAAACAATATTTAAAGATTCTCATAATCTACATCAATAAAAGGGATGATTTGTAAAAAAAACTCATTAAAACAATTTGGTAGATAATACAAGTAGTGAAAATACAAGGCATCCCATTGGTGCAATTAACTTTATGTCAAATTTGTCAAGACAAATTTCAAAAGTCAAAACGATATATAAATGATATATAAGTGTTTTATTAAATTCTTCAACATATTTTTGATGGATGATGGATCATTGTTAAAGAATATTCTTAAGGTAGTAATAATTGATTTAACTGATAAACTATATTTCTAGATGGTGAATGTTATATACTCCCTCATCTGGCTGATTATTTTGTTTTTTATTTCGTTTTGGATAGCAATGTTTTGTGCAGGACTATATATTTTAATCCATCCACTAAGTGTCTGCTTGGAGCCGCTATCGGTAAGATTTTAACGTTCTTAAATTATATCAGTTTTATTCATGTCAGGTATACATAATAGGATCAAACCAGAACTTTAACAGTAATAAATAAATAATAAACTAACCGGCAAAAAACATCGACCGCTCTGATCATAATTATTTCAAATGAATTTCATTTCAAATTATATCTTTAACACGTTTGCAGAAATCAAAAGGCAGTATATTACACACATTTTCTAATCTTTTATGTATATTGACATACATGTCGGCTGATCTGCGTCACACTACTAGATACATAGGCAAGCAAGCAATTTTATTAAACCTAGTCTCAGACTTGCACACCCGTTAGAATGATATTCGGCTGTTACAATTCATTGGAGCAAGGTGAATCAATTCGTGTAATCAGGAACCACTCTACAGCGCTCAAATTCTTCAGACCATCCCTTTCCCTCTATAGCACTCTGTTGTGCTATAGGGGCTCACTATCAGTCAAATGTTTTTCGTGTGGAAGTCCTGGGTACACGAACTCCAACACGATATCCTAACCCGATTAATGCAGGCTAGCTTGGCGTCAGGCAGATCTGTGTCCTGTCTCCTACTTTGTTCAATTTGTATTCAGAGGAAATAATCCAGGAAGCACTAGAAGAACTAACTATGGGAATAAAAGTAAATGGCCGACCAATCAATAATATACGGTTTGCCAACGACACTATTTTATTAGCGAAATGTCTTGAGGATTTACAACAAATGGTTGACAGAGTGGTAGAAGTCAGTGAAGAAAACGGACTGTCCCTAAACACAAAAAAGACACAATTTATGGTAATTACAAAAGGTCAACAGCGCCAAGAAAACATAACAATATATGGAGAACAAATTAAAAAACTTGAAAAATATAAATATCTGGGTACAATAATTAACGAAAATAATGAGTACACAGAAGAGATTAAGGCAAGAATAGGACAGACAAGAAATTCTTTCAACAAACTGAAAAAAGTACTCTGCAGCAGGGACATTTCAATTTCTTTAAAGATAAGACTTCTGAGATGCTACGTGTTCTCCGTATTATTTTATGGGTTGGAGGCTTGGACATTAAAGAAAAATGTTTCGGACAGATTAGAAGCCTTCGAGTTATGGGCCTACAGAAGGATATTAAGAATAATTTGGGTGGATAGAGTCACGAATGTCGAGGTGTTGAGAATAATGGGAAAAGATAAAGAGGTTTTAAATACAATTAAAGTCAGAAAACTGCAGTATCTGAGACATGTCATGAGGGGCGAGCGTTATAACTTGCTGCAATTAATAATACAAGAAGAATACAGGGCAGAAGGAGTCGCGGAAGAAGACGCATCTCCTGGTTAAACAATTTGAGAGCTTGGTTTAACTGCACTTCTGCTGACCTCTTTAGAGCAGCGGTATCGAAAGTGCAAATTGCCATGATGGCTGCCAACCTTCTTAGAGGAGATGGCACATGAAGAAGAAGAAGAAGAAGCTTGAAGCGCTTTTTCCTGCTTTCTCTAGTGACGTATCATCAAACTGAAATGGCTTGCTCGGGCCTCGAGTCTCCGCTCTGGGCTATGGCGACTCGGTGCTCGAGTCGAGGATGTGGACCCTTTGCGTCCAGATTTTGGGGATTTGTTATTTTTTTTTGGGTGGCTTTTGCCTTTTTGTTAATGTTTTTAATTTTTTTGGTGGCCGACGCCGTTTTTTAGATTTTTTGTAATTATGTTTGAAGGTTGTCCTTAAAATAAACATCAATTATTAAAATTTCCAGTGCTGCGTGCTGGAGTTTCTGTTAGCAGAGCTACAAATTATCTAGACTTTATGTGTTTGCCAGGATTTGCTGTTTTGGTCTTTTGTGCTTCCATCGATGGAACGCATCATATCGCATTATCTTTCGCAGTATCGGGCTTGAGTGATTCTCTAATTCTGCAAACCTAATTCTGGCTTATTCTGCCATTTTATCTATCACCTTTACTTGTTGCAGTTCTCTGAATAGAAAGCGTTTAGCGATGTATCTGGGTACATTTGCCACTTCTCTGAGGCTGTTATTGTAGCTCTTTTTATGAATTGCTTATGTATCCCCATGCGTCAGAGCGCATGTGAGCGCATCTCAAGAGAGAAGTAAGAGTATATATATATATATATATATATATATATATATATATATATATATATATATATATATATATATATTTATATATATATATATATATATATATATATATACTCTATACTATACTATATATTTATATATATTTATATATATATATATATATATTTATATATATATATATTTATATATATATATATATATATATATATATATATTTATATATATTTATATATATATATATATATTTATATATATATATATATATATATATATATTTATATATATATATATATATATATATATATATATATATATATATATATATATATATATATATATATATACTCTAAAACCGTGAAAGACAATCTCAACAAATTCAGTGTGTTTATGAACTTTGCTAAAATCATTTCATCGGGAACAGAATTCTGGTGCCATCAAAATGATGGGTCAGTACGAATTAATGCATATAAACTTTAAAAAAATATACTTTATTGTTCTTATGTTGCAGGAATTTGCGAATATACTACTCTCCGGAGTGCAGTTCCCGCATTACTGTGCAGAAAAAATGATGAAAGGAGAATTCTAGGCTAAAATTTTTGAACTATTCTAAAGTGTTAAAATATTACATATTAGCAGAAATACAAAATAAAGTGTTCATTTAGACATTAAAATAGTGTGATAGTTAATTTTTTGATACCTATATTTACTAAAATATCAGAGTCTTATAGTCCAGGAAATGAAACAAAAAAGGGGACAAAACCTCGCAAATTCTTCGGAAAAGACCGATTTGCCTAAAAATATGGAAATAGATTCAACTTACCTTCTTGGCCGACGGATGCTTTTTATTTTTTAAGGGTGACAACTACACCGTATTGCCAAAATCTATAAAAAGTTTAAAAAGAGTGAAATTTGGTTCAGATTAACTTCTTAAATAATGATTGTCCGACACTCAAACTATAATTTCAACTGTGACCATTTCAACTCTTTAAAAATTCATTTTTAATGGTGAAAACTACTCCTAATGGCTCAAATTTATAAAAAAATTACCCCGATGGTAAAAGCGCCCTTCGGCATCATATAGATTTTGATCCTTGGACTATCTACTACTTATTCTCAGATTTTCAAGTAAATCTTTTCCGAAAACATTGCGAGGTGAAAACCTTCGGTTCCTGGACTATTGTGAATGTTAAAGTTGTAAAATTTTTTTCACTTAATATTATCGTATGTTAATAATATTATGTAGAATGCAAAGTTGAGACAGGTTATTGGTTGGTCAATCACTTATAAGTATAAAATAAATTTTAGATAACAAAAAATAGGAGTACGTTTGATGCAATCTAGATTTATTATCAGACGTCGCTATTGCATCGATATCGAAGCCATTTTAGCGTTGCTTCTATTACGACAGGAAATATTGTTTTCACGTTAAGAGCATCTGTAAATATCTGCTCCGAAGATTCCTTTTCGGATAAAAAAAGTATAAGCGGATATACAGATTCACTATACGTGAAATTAAATCTTAACTTTCTTTCTTTTTATTTCGATGTATTTCTTTTTCTTTCGATCATATCTTGGTACTTTTGCAATATGTTGATTTGGATTTGCTCTCAAAAACGGCTCAATGCCAACGTAAGACGATGCCAGCCGCACGTTTTTGGTCTCTTTCCATAAAATTGTACTGAAATCAACACCGTACGCAGATCCACCATATTCAACAGAATATTCTCTTTCTTCATCTTTGATATCCTTATCCAACGGAAGCTTACAGTTTGAGATTCTATTTGTCCGTATTGTACCAAGGCTATAGATTCCTCTTGCACGTAAATAAACTAACAAAGGTAAAGACGTATAGAAATTGTCGAAGTAAAGAATGTGACGAGAAAAGCTGGGTATGGTCTGTGACAAACGTACAACAAAGTTTGATGTGCTTCCAAGATCGGGTGCGCCAGGAAGAATTATATTGTCGCCTACACCGGTATAAATTTCAAAACGATATGCGTAACCTTGATAATCACTAAGCACAAACAGCTTGATGTCCCATTTGTGCAGCTTATTTGGCATAAATTGACAAAGACGATGCTTGAGTTTGGTTGAACACATCTGCTTATCAACACACAATCTAACCGTCTTTGGAATGGAATCGAAACGATTGTTGACCTTATCAGCCAATTTCCGGATGCAAAACAGTGGATCATAGCCTGGCTGACCTTTTCGAATGGGCAGCCTTTCATCTTGAAACGATAAGTGTTTCTTTATTTCCATAAACTTTTTTACAGGCATTGTCTTGTGGATGGGGGGAGAACGAGTTTTTGCTCCAGTAGTTCTCGAGATTAGGGTATCGATAAATTGACATGTACATCAACACTCCGCTAAATTTCCGAATCTCCTCAAATCAATAATCTCTTTGTAAAGAAATAATTGAAGAGTTCTATTGGTGTTTTCAGTTCTTTTATTGACTATGGCAACCGTGCATCTCCTTGGAAAGCTACTTCGTTCACATGCAAGCGCATTGATCGATTACGCCACGTTACCTTGGTAAATTGTTCCGAGTCTTTTTTGATATCCTGAATAGTTGAAATGAGAATAAAAATAGTACACTATTGCTAAAGTACGAATATATAATTATTACCTCTCCCAGTAAAACCACCAATAGAAGGCGTGATCAAAGGACCAGAATCTTCCATTATAGGTAATGGCGAACGAGGTTGCTTCGTTAGCTTAAAACTTGCAGCATGTGTGCCATCGGCGACTGAAGTAGATGGAATTGCTTTCATAGATGTAGACCGCCCAGCCTCCTCCTTTTCTAAAGATTCTACACATTCGTCAGCTTCGATTTGCACCGCCGTTGTCATTGTTGATGACGCAGCAGGTGCTTCTATGTCACTAATATTTAGGGACATGTTCACGTTTTGAATAAAGTAGTCGATTGTTTCCTCTGCTTGAATTTCACAAATACACTCTGTAATCATGTCATCTGGAAAGATCTCATCCGGCTCGTAATCTGGGTCGATGTCTGAATCACCACTGCTATAATCACCTTCTGACGAATCCGTTTCAACAGAGTCCATAAGTTCTTGGTTCATCTTCGGTTATTACCGACAAATAAACTTTTTCTTTCTCCAGTTGTTATTGCCTGCCATTTTCAGAAGCAAAATATACAAATAAGTAATGAAAAGTTGGGAAACCATAGCACACCAACACAACACAACAATCACAATAAAGTGAGACGAAACTTCACATAAACCGGCAAGGGATCCCTCAGGAACCCTTTTTATTTTCGCTTCTATAGCACACTCAGAATAATTGTTTTGTAATAATTCCAATATATAGTGAAACAGCTCTAAACCACTCATAAAAAAATGTTTTCACTAAATTCAGATTATTTGCAGTATCATAATTTGACTTTGAAAAAAATTTTAAATGAGAGATAATTGTTTTGCGTTCACCACTACCTGTCACATAAAAGTGGGACAAAAATGTAACGATAAGGTTTAATGAATTTAGAATGCATTTGAAACGTCTCTAGACGAAGTAGTGGGAGAGAAACAAAACAGTTTGCGGTTACCTGACTTTTACCTGCGGCTTAAATAAATAATAAGCGAAGGGGCCCTCCAGGGACCTCTTAACAGTTAGAGGGTTAAGGGGGACAGGACGCAACCATGCTGTATCTACTTGTTTTCCAATATTAATTGAATCGGTTGTCTCATTTTCCATTTTTATACTCGCTGTTTATTACCAGCAGATGTCTGAGATAACTAACTATTATCTGATTTCCATGGAATCAATTTTAACCCTGCAGTAGACGCGCCCGGACTGTAAGTCCGGCCCATATGTTATGCGCCCATAACTTTTATTTATTAGACAGCACTCAGTCTAGCTTTTAAAAGTATCTGTTAAAATTGTTTCAGTGTGCATTAGTCTCGAAGGACACAGTTCAGCGTTCAGTCGTATGAGATATATTATCATTTTCGGAGTGTGAGTCCGACGCGTCTACTAAAGTTATATTTTTGTTTTGGTTCAGAGCAGTGGCTATAACGCTCTGAGGAGAAATCTAATACCGTCATTATGTTTTATTATTACTTTAATCCGTTTGGAGTACCAGAAACTGAATTCACTACGAATTTTGACCATGATGAACGGCATGTGAAATGCAGTTTTAGATTCCCTGGCCGAGTAATTTATTAAGCTGTTTACTTTGCAAGTTTTAGAAGGCACAGTGGTAAAAATTTGAATTCGGTTTCGCCAGGTAGAAATCGTTTGATTTCTCTTTTTGTTTTTAGATGGCGTAGTTACGTCCATATATGGTTATTTTGATAACTATAGCGAATAGATATAAAGAGAACAGAACCGGCTGTGTGATTATAAAAGAGAACAGAACCGGCTTCGAAAGCTCATGGAAGAAGTTGAAAGTGACGCAGAGTCAGAAAGTGAGGTCGAGGAATCTAAAAGTGAGGATGATTTCATTGAGGAACGATCTGAAGATTCAGACAGCCAACAGGAATTGGGTGAAATGGAGTACGAAGAGACATGTGAAATTATTGACGACAATGAAATTTTTTTTGTCGGTAAAGATAAAGTTACAAAGTGGAAAAAACATTGTGCGCCTAAAAACAAGAAAGTAAAAACCAGAAGCGAAAATTTAATAAAAGTTTTACCGGGAGTACCTCGTAATATTCAACATTTAAAATCTCCTGTTGATATATGGAATACATTGTTTACAAATGAAATTCTCAATACCATAGTTCTGCATACAGAAGACCGACGGTACAGGAATCAAAGCATTTCGTCTAACTATGAGTACAAACAGATTTAAATTTCTAATGCGTTACCTTCGAGTTGATGATCTAAATACTCGTGATCAGCGCAAACAACTAGACAAATTAGCGCCTATCAGAGACATTTTTGACCAATTCATTTATAGCTGCAAAACAAATTATGTTCATTCTGAGTATGTCACGGTGGACGAGAAATTAGAAGGATTTAGAGGTCGATGTACATTTCGACAGTACATACAGTCTAAACCAAATAAGTATGGTATCAAAATTTTTGCACTATGTGATGTCAAAATGTTCTACACGAATAATATGGTGTTTACGTAGGCACTCAACCGGATGGTCCATACAAAACAGATAATACTGCCAACTCTATTGTAGAATGTTTGTGTGAACGGATATATGGATCCAACCGGAATGTAACAACTGACAACTGGTTTACCAGTTTACCTCTTGCTGTGAGTCTCAAGTCACATAAACTTACTTTTTTAGAGACGATACGCAAAAATAAATCGGAATTACCCTCAGAGTTCATACAAGGTAAGAGACCAGTTGGATCTAGTATGTTTGCGTTTAGACCAGATTGTACATTGGTATCTTTTATACCGAAAAAAAAAATAAGAAGGTTTTGCTCATATCTTCTTTACACGATGATGATGATATAAATTCAGTTAGCAATAAGCCAGAAATTATAGAGTGGTATAATTCAACAAAGTGCGGAGTGGACATTGTGGACCAGTATTGTGCTCAATATAATGTTGCCAGAAATACAAGAAGATGGCCACTCGTAATATTTTATAGTATGCTGAATGTTGCAAGGATAAATAGCCTTTTAATATATTCTGCAAATAATCCAAATTTTAAAATTACACGTAGAAATTTCCTTTTACCACTTTTCGAGTCATTAGTATATGACCAACAGAAAGTACGTGCGACTTTGCCAAATCTTCCGAAAACTCTAAAAGTGAGACTACAAGAACTTTGCGGTACAGAAGAAGAAGCTGTTCTGGTACAACCGACAGCTAACAAAAGGGGACGTTGCAGTATTTGTGATTCTAAGAAAAATCGACCAACAAAATTATTTGTATTTTCGGCAAAAAGTATCTGTGCTTAGAACATGCCAGTATTATTTGTAATAATTGTTCCCAAGAAAAGTAGGTTACACGAAATGTTTTTACCTGTACGTGTTTTCATTATTTTTTGTATTATTTTTGTAAATCACATGTATAAGTTTCAGATTTTTTTATAACTTTAGTAATATAAAACGGTTTTACAACTAGCGGGAGTAGTTTTTTGTTATCGGACTCTCAGTCCGAACGCATCTACTAAAGTTATCAAATTAGACGTGTCTACTGCAGGGTTGATAAACACCGCGGAAAATTAATTTCTATCGTGGACATTGCAAAAATGTAACTATATAATTACGCAAATTGAAATATTTCTGATTTAAAATAATATATAGATACTTAAAAGCTAAAATTTAAAAAATTTCAGCAAGATTGGACGCATTTCTGCTGATTTAGAAGTAAAAAATCAACTTTGAACCGACTTAATTTACTTGAGAAACTGTTTTACTGATATGTGCTGATAGTTCATACTAACTGAAATATTTATTTTAAAAGCAATGTTTTTTTTAAAACATATATTACATTTTATTAAAAACAGTACATAATACCAATATTTATAGTAATAAGTACGCAATAATAAACAACTAAACAGTGTTGTTTGCAAAACAGCAATTATGTGTGATTTAAATAAATGTTACATAACTAAAGAAAACGATTAGCTATCGGTAGTTAATGCATTAAATAAATAAATCGAATAACCTCCCAAAATAAAGACAAAATTCTCTGCGCACTGGTCATAGAAACTAACCAATTGCCATTGCGGCATAAAAAATCTTCTTGGAGTGTAAAACCAGTAAACTAGTTTCAACTTTTTCGACGTTAACATCATCGGTCTCCACATCACGAGCCGGTCGAGGTTCACGTTCGCGTCTCACGCAGACTTCACCATTCTTCAGACGTACCTCCGCGTTTCCGTGGGTGTGTAATTATTATTCCGTATTTTAATTTACCTCTAGTGACTAAACGTTTAAGTGAATATTCCACTCGTTCTGCATATACATTGGGTGGTGTCTTTTCGAAATCCATGTAAGTATTTGTGCTACTTTTACTAGCTAATTTCTATACCTAATGTTGAGAATTGTTTTTATAAATAATCGCACCTATAACGGTTGTTTTCGTATCGGTGTAACACTTTTGGATTGTGGGATTGTCGTTTTCTTGCGGTAGTGAGGAATGACAAGAAGTTCATTAAAAGATTCCAACTTGTTATAATGTTAGACTATAGACTTATTAAACCTATGTTTGCAAGTAATTAAATATATCAATCGTTGTTGGTAATTAATTAACATAACCTGAGAATGTTAATTACGTTAACATCATCTTAGATAGATATTATGTCCCATAAAGTCACAAAGGTATTTTTTTGATAACTTAAGAAGAGTAAGCCATGAAAACTTTCTATTTGTTTGAAAGACGTCCTGATGTTCATTTAAAACTAAGCAGATACATGTTTTCCTATGTATATATTTTCCTATCCTTACCTAAGTATTCTTTCTTAATCGTTTATTGTCTTTTATCGCCTGCTTTAATATTCCTGTTTGGTGGTATCATCAACTTCATCCCTCAAAGAATTTATACACGTTTTTTCTTTCGCTTTATCACTATCTTTATGTCACCACACATAATTTTTTTGATTGTAGTAATGTTTATCGTAGTTATCACTTTTATCTATTATCTCTTCTTTTATGATTATATTCTTTATTACTCCAATATTTCGTGTTATTATACTGCATTTTCTAATGTTCGAAAACACGTAGACCTTTTATGAATTATGGACAATTTATTGTCGCTTATAGAGTGACCCTAATACCCTCATAATTAAGTAAACCCAAAAAAAATTAAACATTTGAAAATTCTATTATGACATACCTCTCCGTTGATCCCAAATTACAATATTGCTATGGTGGAGAAGATAACGCGTTCAGATATTTACAAATAAATTAAATAGAATTTGTACCTAGCGTTTCATGTAGGGGTATCAATATTTCCCTTCTTTAATTAAATAATTCACAGTATCTCACCAGTTTTCGTTATCAATGAGTGTTTCATAAGTTACTAAACATCTTCTATTTAAAATATTTTATTATATGTATCTACCTAGCCTTTCGTTTACACCCATATACATCCTAGTGGTATAGTGGTAAGGCAGCAATCGACGCAAATTTATACAATTAAGCTATGAAAACAAAGTAAGAGATCAAGTATTATACAAAGAGAAAATAGACTAGCAGGATGCCTTAGTAGCACTATATATGGCGTAACCGATACATTAAGTTTGAGATGAAACCAAGAATATATAAGACCAGTAAAACACCAATAACGACGCATGCATCAGAAACAGCGCTCGACACAGCCAAAACACAGAAAACGCTGGAAACAGCAGAAATGAGAATATTCAGAAGAATTACAGGAAACACGCTGAGAGATCTAATCAGGAGTGACGAGATTAGAACAAAATGTAATGTACAGGGTAGAAATAAGTTGAAATTAACTAAAAAGTAAAAAGAATGGAACAATCACATCAGTATAATGGTGGACACAAGAGTCGTTAAAATGGCAAGGGATAAAGCACCACGTGGTAAAAGAAGTATAGGCCGCCAGCGCAAGAGATGGAGTGGCAATTTTCCATGGAGGCAACAACCCACCAATGTACAAAATTGTTTATAATATAAAGGAAGAAGAAGCTATGAAATAGCCTTTAGCTTTAATTTGGTAATACTTTTAGGCTATTCAAATCTTTAGACTTTTTCTTTAGCGTTCTGTTCGTGTGTTATTTTCTAATATTTTTTAGTTATTTTGCGATACACTCTATCTCTCTTATTTCTATAGCTTGCGGGTTGTTCTATTCAAGTATTTGTTTTGTGACTCATTGTCTGTATAAACACAACTACACAACAAAGAAAAATGGAATTAAATATCGTGACTGTTACCACAAATCACTTGTCTATAGAACACTTAAAGGGAAAGTATCCGAAAGTATTTTGTAAGGTTTAAATTCAACAATAATTGGAAACAAATTGCATCTTAATCGCTTCAGAGTTTAAAAACAAATTATTCGTTCGGGGTAATTTTGGCATTAAACAAAACTTGAAATAATTTGTAGCTATTAGTCACACCAATCAGTAGCGGCTTGTTTTTTTTTTACGGAGGGATATTAAACTGTACTAGTTTAAAATAATTTTGGTTATACCATAAAAAGTGTGGAAACTTAAACGTATGGTTTCAAAAACAAAATATGATTGACTCAGTGGATACACGGGGAAATAGGGAATTCCCCCTCCCTCAAGAAAGTTAAAAATTAAAGAAAATCTATTATTTATGTTATTTATGTCTATTTTTTGTATTGTGTATTATGGTTTTTATGTCTTTTGATTGGGGCTTCACTGGAAGTTCCCCCACCCCCATGTTGAAAGTCCCTCTCTCAAGGTAAATGTCTAGATCCGCCACTGAGATGCTGTAGTTGCCATACCGGACAAACAGTGTGACTTTTTCTGTGTGTTAAAAATATGATACAAACTTTATATGGTGTACTTTAAAATTTAGAATATTAGTTTAAAATATTAAAAAATTAAAGACTGATATGTTTTTGTACATACTTATGTCTAATTAAAGAATAGAAAAGAAAAGTATTTTTTAAGTGTGTAAAATTTATTTCCTAGCTGAACGCTTTCGGCTTATGAAGCCGTCCTCAGAGCTATGATCAAGATTTAAAAAGAGCAACTGAAAAAAGAGCGGGCGTTTGACATCATAAAAATTTCGGCTGGAGTGGGCGCGGCTGGTCTGCTGTTATATTTTTCCAAACGTTAAAGTGGGTGGGTACGAGATGTGGGAAATGGGAAACACAGGAGGAGAAAGTGCTCGGTGCTGGGAGATTTTAACTCAAAAGCAGCGGAGTGGAGATCTTCCGTCACCGACACTCGCGGTAGGATACTGACTGACTGGGTAGGTACTCTGGACCTGTTGGTACTGAACACAATTCTGGAGCCTACATTTGTTAGGAAATGACTGGAAAGTATACGAGGAGCTGATTAAATGAAAACTGATCATGTTGAAGGGCCAACTACCGACGGTGGAAAACCTGGAGAAAGTCATCAAAGAAGCAATGAAAGGAAGCAGAATAGGTGGCCGAGATGTCAATAGGATGCCATACTGGCGGAATGCGAACATCGAGGCAATGAGAAATGAATGTATATCAATGAGAAGCAGGTTAACGAGAGCAAGGAGCAGATCAGGGATCAACCTGAGGCCATCGAGGAGATGGAGAAAGAGTACGGTGCAAGGAAGAGGAAACTTTACAGGAAAATCTGTAAAAAACCGTTTTTAGGACCAAAAAAAGGACACAAAGAAAGGGACTGGAAGCCTCCTTGCTGATAGTCTGTGGATAAATGAAGGTAGTGCTTTGGAAGTGATGCCGGCTGTCGCTGGATGACAGAGGAGGGTCTGGTTTAGTAAGTAGGCGTTCAGCGTAGACTCGGCGACGAGAAGGCATTTTAAAGTACTTCGGAAACTAGCCCCGGGAGTACGAAGAAAGAATCCTGCACTAAGGTCAGTCAGGCGGCGTCCTGGACTGAGATGTCTTTTGAAGATTACAGACCCCCCTCTATAAAGACAAAAAAATGTCTATTTGTCTTCTGACTGTTATTTTCTGTGTGTTGTGGCGGCCTTAAATATAAATGCGTCTATTAGTAGGTACCCGCCCTCTATAAAGACGAAAAAAAGTCTATTTGTCTTCTGACTGTGTTGTGGCGGTCTTAGATATAAATGCGTCTAGTAGTAGTTAAAAAAAGTGTTTTTAATAACCATTTTGTTCTTCTGGTAGAATTGTACCAATCTTTGACTTTTCTTATTCACAATCCAAAGTTTCCAATCAAATTATCTACCTGTCTTTTTCCATTTAACACTAAAAAAACTCGTTTGTAATTATAACGCCTCTTGCTTTGTTTCTAGGTTACTGAAATAGCATATTATATCGACTTTAGTGTGGCAGCTTCCATTTTTCGGCCAAGTTTATTTCCTATTTCAAAAATGCTGCATAAAACTCCATGTATAAAACTCCATGTTTTAATTCTCAATACTATGTTTTTGGCAATATTTTGACAATGGTTTCGCTCGGACATGACCTGAAAAGCATTTTCACTTTCCATGCTAAGTTTAAGTCAATTTCGTTCTTCTTTGCATTTCTACTGTCTGATTGTCTTAAGTTCTCTTCTTGATGTGTTCTTTTATTTTCTAATGCATGGTAGTAGTGAAGTAGTTATTGGCGTAGTTGTAAACTTTTTTTATCCCGTGGTTCTTTGTCAATTTAAATATGTCCGTCAATATTAATTCCATATCTTGCCAATTTGAGTTTTTGGAAAACATATTCCAATGCTTCGTTGAAGAGTTTGGGCCATAACATTGTTTTTATAGGTTTGTTGCTATTTTATAGAGATTTTTTTACAATTCAGTGCTCTATGTAATCCAATGCAGTTCCAAAATCTCGCATTTTTTTCATTCGTGTCATTTCTTTTATGACTCTTAGTAATATTTGTTATACCTTTATTGATTTAGCTAATTTTGTTAGTTTGGATGTTACTATTATATTTTTATGTTTCGCTTCGTTTCATTGCAGTTTGTATACTTTTGCTCATTAGAGTAATTCGATTTATTTCCCTCAATTGTAGAATTCACATATTGCAATGTCTAGACATTTTATTAAATTCTTATCATATTAATTCCCATCACACATGCCTTTTTAAAACAAATATAACTTTCTTATCGATTACCAAGTGATTAAACATAAAGTCATCATAGCATGTATTGTTTCCAACCACAAACATACTGCGGTGATAAAATTGCATTTAAATAAACATTCAATTATTACTGGAAACATTAAGAGGTTATAAATATTAATAAATGTTGATTTCATGGTCAAATCGGTTATGTTTTTCAATAACGAAATTAATGGTGGGAGTATTAAATGTAACAAAATAAGAAAATATTAGAAAAGATGACAAATAATTAAAACCGATGACGTGAAAAGATGGCAAAAAGAGAAGCAGGTAAATAACAAAAACATTGGTGAAACTGTATTAAAAGCCAATACAAAAGTTTTTCAAATCTATTTTGCGAGTAAATTACAAATTATTAAAAAATCTTTATTAATTGTCATGTCATTTTGATTTTCAGATCGAAGTAATTTTCACAAAAAACGAATTATTTTGTTTTCTTACTTTGTTAATTTTGTGTGGAAAGGAAACATTCAACTCTCAATCAAAAAGTCCCGATTTTCAGAAGATTATAACAGGATAAAATCAATTCATCAATAAGTAACAAATATAATATGTAACAGGAGTAAACTGAACCAATAGTAGGAGCGACCTTGCTTGATCCGTTATATTTAGCTTCTTTATGAGTACTTTTTGTGACACATCTATTTTGATGGTCTGCCTACTGCTTTCATACTCATGTCGCCAGAGACGAAAATGCCACTGAACCTCTTAAAATCATACGAACAAGCTGAATTTTGCTGAGCATGTTAAGTTTAGGACCCCAAACATCGAACAAAAAGACAAAAGAGGGAATCTATCTAATCGTTATGAAAAGGAGACCAAAAAAAATGGCCTCTGATGGCGGACATATCCGGAAATGCGAATGCGCCAAATTTAAATTTCATGACACTTCACAATAATCATGCAGTGGTGTAGGGGTTCTAATTTATCTATTTATTTGGTATATTACATAATATTAATATTACATAATAATAATACATAATACACTTAAAATACTTTTTTTAACACTAGAACACAATCAAGTTTTAATTAAATAATAACAATAATAGTCTAAAATGTGAAACAATTGTTAAAACACTTCAATAGAAAATACAGATAATCTTTCATGTGATAGTTGGGACAAACAATAACATCAGCAATAACATAACCCAACTAAATTTGATTTCTTAAACAAGGAAAGAGTCTCTCTTTCTTTGTTAAATGTGGCCTCTCAAGATGGCACTTCCTGTCTAACAATATTTTTGCCCCCACTACCTTTACATTCCCTCTTTTGTCTTTTTGCTCGATGACCCCAAACAATATGCAAAAAAGTTTACCACTTCTACCCTCGGGCTTGCCCCAAAACACCCCTCGTATAGGAAAAAAACGTAAAAAATCGATTTACCAAGAATCTGTATAGCGCATAAAAATATGTTTTAAATAAAAAATGTAGCTGACATAATTCTAAACAAAAATGTTTATTAGTACTTTTTCTGTAGAATGAACCGTTCCCTGAGAAACAGAGCTTGAAATGACCGGCGGTTTTGAATGTCAGTTACGCGCGCGAAATTTTATATAAAATTTGTATCAACTCGACGGTAAAAATTGGATATCTTTTGATCAGAATATCATATCGTTTTCAAAAATCAAAATGCGTTTTAAAGATGAAGAGTGCAGCTTTTGTATGCAATTTTTGTATTTTGCCGCAAATAAAGGTAGTTTTTATAAAGGTGTTTAATATATTGTAGCGAGATTAAATAAAACGATCGGTTTGAATTTATATAAATATATTTATTTATAAGTTTACAGTTCGGTACTCTCTTATCAACTAACTCAACTCATAACATCGTTACATATATATACTAAAGTTACTATGTTCGAGAATATTCTGGCTTAGTCCCACCTCTAATTCGTCTACGTGACGTGTTATTCTACCTCGCACTCGATACATCGCGAATGTTCTTAATGCCTTTTTAGAGTTGCAACCGTTATATGGGCCATGCCGAAAGCATGTTCGTAACACTTCTCCCCTCTTAAATCTGAGCGTCCCGATCATTACCTCTATATGTAGGGCCAGGATGGCGGAATCTACAGGACTCTCCAGCTCTGCATGAACCCCTCAGAAAGAAATAACAGTCCACTGTCTTTGGAGGGCACGATCTCTTCCGATTAATGCTTAGATTACGCCGGTTTCTCGGTAGATCACTTCAAGCATGCTTCTGACAATCTTCCAATCCAGATTATCTAGTGCATGGCGTATCTTGGGTAAGGCCAAATTCTTGATGTCATAATTGCACACGATTTTTTTCAATTAGTTAGAGCACTCCATATATCCTCGTAGCTTGCTCTGTCCGTATACGACTTCCTGGTCACCATATACAGCAAATATCGACAACCATCTTCTAATCTCAGTACTCTTCCAACTTTAAGCTGCTGATTTTTCAACTCATCCCAACGACCGAACTTCTTATAAAATACGGATGAGATTCCTTTAGTCGTCTCAAGATCTTGGACAACACAGTGGGCTAGAGAGACGTTATGCGGAATACTAAAAAGATCCTGCTGAGCTTCTGTGGTAACGCCGAATCTAGCACTCTTTCTGTCTGCGTAATTTGATATAAATTCATTAAAGCTTGGTCGCCGGTCATCTTTGATCTCATGTTCGTGCTTCTTCTGTTTTATTTGAGCCAGCATAAAGTGCAAGACGATTTATGTGAACTACTTTTGGTTTACCTTTCGGCAACTTCTTAATTCGCTATATTACGTCATTTATTCTCTTTTTAATTTCATACGGACCCTCCCATTGTCTTTGCGGTTCAGGAGACAAGCTACGACGACGTTGTGGATTATAAAGCCAAACAAGATCACCTACTTCATAGCTTTCATTCTTGCATCGAGAATCATATTGATCCTTCATTCTGTCACTGGCTAACTGGACGTGTTGTCGGACAAGTTCATGAATGTTGTTCATTCTTAACTTCAGGCGGTCGACATAATCTTCGCTTGCAACATGTTATTCTGAAGTTCTGCAGTCAAACTCTAGGTCGCAGGGCAAACTAACTTCACGACCTAACATCAGACAGGTTGGAGTCTGGCCTGTAGTTTCATTCATGGCCGAGCGGTAGGTCATTACGAATAAATTAATGTGCTGGTCCCAATCTCTTTGATGTTCTAATACAACTTTGGACAGGTGTTTACCCATCGTTCGGTTCATCCTCTCGACCATTCCATCCATGGACGTATAAACACAGATATGTGTTTATACGTTCATGATTCCATCTGATTAAGGATGCAGGAGTGTCGTTCTGGTCTTATTGACACCAATCAATTTACAAACCTTTTGGAAAAGGGTTAATTCAAAGTTTCGCCCTTGGTCGGAGTGGATCTCCAAGGCAACACCAAATCAGCTAAAGAATTCTTTAACAAGTACCTGTGCAACGGTATTAGCTTCTTGATTTGGTATCGCATAGGCCTCAGTCCATTTCGTAAAATAATCCATGGCTACCAGGATTTATTTCCATCATTTGTCTCTGGAAGTGGACCTGAAATGTCGATTGCTACTCTTTCCATAGGACTACCAACATTGTACTGTTTCATGGATGCCCTCTTTGTACTATTACTGGTTGCACACAGTTCACATTTCCGGCACCATCTTCTTACATCATCTTTACAGTTCACCCAATAGAACCGTTCTCGAACCTTTGGCAGAGTCTTCGTAATACCAAAGTGTCCACCTGATGCACCGTCATTCAACTGACGCAATACTTCTGACACTTTACTTTTAGGTACAATCAACTGAAACTTAGATTCTGTATCATCATCGTTCTCAAAGGTTCTATACAGAAGATCATCTTTTAGCACTAGGCAATTCCATTGGCTCCAGTAAGACTTGACTTCTAGACTACATGCACTAATGTCTTGCCAAGTAGGTCTCTCACTTCAATGTATCCAATCCAATACCCTTTTTATACATGGATCATCTGCTTGAGCGTCTTGTAACTGTTGAGGCTGCCATTAATCATTAATAACGGTGGTTCGTCTCACGGGGCAAAGTCGTTCTTCTAATTTAAGACAGTGATTACAATTTGCACTGCACGGCCGTCTTGACTGAGTATCAGCATTTGAATGACTTTTCCCAGTCAAGTGTTCGATCTGTTCTAGCTTTCTGACTGTTGTATTATTTTCTTGCAATTTGCGGCGAATGTGACCTACGTCGTTACCATTCCAACATTAGGGTTCGCGTCTCTTCGGCATCGTGTTACGAACTACTTTCCGTACGATTTCCCCCAGACGTTTATCGTTTTGTTCGTCGCTCTCTTCAGAGTTTAGTACTCGATAGTTCCGTGAAGCTTGACTAGCTACTACCTAACCCATTGATGAAGATATCTACAGCAATTTCTTCCAATATATTGTCCGGTGCCTCCGAATAAGCCAACAGCGCTATACGAGCAACATCTGCTTCAAATTCTTGCAAACTCTAACTTACACGTTGAATTCTACTTCTTATTTGTACTTTGTAAACTTTTTGTAGATGGGCATCTCCGTAACGTTTGTCTAGTCGAGTGAACAAGGTCTGGTAACATTTTTCTTGACCCTTAGGAATTGATCTTAGGATATCCTCGTAAAGCAGCAGTCACCTCGTAAAGCAGCTGTCAAGGAAACAGCTTTTTCTTGTTCTGTCCAATGATTGGCTGTCGCAATAGCTTCAAATTGTCTAAGGTATAGGGACCAAGAAGACTTTCCATCAAATGGTGGCAATTTGAATCTCATATGATGTGTCGTTTCGTCTCTAGGTGATTCTTCTTTCACTACCGGATTTAAAACTACTGCATTAACTGATGATAGCACTTTCGTATTAGTTATCATGCTCTCTAGCTGTTTGATCTTCTCTTCTACGTCATTTTTCTGTATATTATCGAATGTTCTAGAAACTTCTTCGAATTTCTTGTCATTTTATTTAGTTGCTTCTTTAATAATTTGAGAAATTTCTTTAATCATTTGGCGGTAACATAAGAATAGCGAGTTTTTCTAAGTAGGACTCCTTTTATTTGACAAAAATAATTCTACGTATTTCAAATCCCGCATAGTGAAAAATGTCAAAAATTGGGAAAAGAGCTTAATGTTGCCTATTTTAAAGATGTTCTAGGCCACCAATAAGCCAAAGACTTCTGCTTGCTATGCAAAAATACTCCTAGAGCTTCAGACAATTAAACTCATCACAGAGAGTAATCACAGAACTTATCACTGGATACCAAAAGATTTTTCAGTGGAAATGTCTTGCAAGCAACCTCTTAACCTCGTTTTTCCTTTCCTCGTTTTACTTCTTCGACAAGAGTCGAAGGACTCTTGTCAATACTAATAAAATATACTCAATACTTTCACAAAGGAGTTTAAAAAACCTTTGTGTTAAATAACTACTAATATGGCATATTAATACAAAAATGCATTTACCTTTAGTAAAGTTCATTGAATCAAGAGAGCAATGAAATCATGTATAATTCCAATGAAATCATATATAAACATAATTCATGTATTTCCTTTCATAAAATAAACTGCATGGCTTATTACTACTATATTTTTTAGCGGATATGGTTTGTCATTGTCTTATGCGTGATAACAGTAAAATAATCTTTTTGTTAAAAATAAATAATAACAATCCGCCTATGCACGAAATAAAAAGACTTTCTTTATTTACGAAACAAAGTACTCTCAACACTGCTTATTTCCCATAAAACCATAAAAGTTATCTTTCAATTATTTGCTATTATCGCGTAACCAATTTTACCTATTGTTACAGATGTAATAAATTTTTGTTCTTGGAACAGTATTATCGAAGATACTTATCAATTTATTTTTACACCAGATTAATCAAGCATATAAGATGATTTTTAGACGATATAATACAGCTTTCAAATTATATAAACGAACTGGAAGAAATATTTAGTGACTTACAAAGGCCAATACGGAAACTAGGATTCAAAATACATGTAGCAAAAACAAAAGTAATGGCAAACCGTGAATATATAAGACAAATACAAGCGGGGGAAGAATATGTATGAATATATATATACAGTATACTCCCTTTATAACGAACACGGTTATTACGAGGTTTCGCTTATAACGAGGTACATTAGATGTCCCGTGAAATTTCTATTGAACTATAACCCTTTATAGCGAGGTAAATTTGCTTATAACGAGAAAAAATAAGATTGAAAAACGTGTTTTTTACGTTTTGGCCCGGCCGTAGCTATAAATAAATACCCTTTTTAACTGCGGGCCGCCCGCAATAAACTTCTTACAATTTATGATTCTTAGTCGGAAATGTAAAATTTATGATTCACAAGTGTCATTGTATTGGGTTGACCATTCACACCTAATAATATGGGTCCTAATAGACAAGATGTGGTAAGTGTTTTAAAGGTTGTTAGAAACTTTATCCAAGGACAAAACGCAAATGAAGAAGCATAAAACTGTTTCACATCTTTAGAAAATGTGATAGATAGAATACTGGACAATTTAAAGCAGTCAAAAATGACAAAATAACTTTATACGCTTTATACATATTTACAGAATACAGATTTTTTGTTTTAACATATATCATTGACAGTAAAAGTAAACAACTCTTTTTTGTTTTAATGCATTTCATTGACAATAAAAGTAAACAACTTTGTTTTAAAAACGCCATTCAAACAATATTTATTACCATCTTATATTGCTCCGAATGGCTTCACTATAGAAAGTTAATGTTTTAGAAAACTACATATTCATATGTATGCACAGTATTATTGTTGTTGGATATAACGAGATCCGCTTATAACGAGGTAATTAGTCTGCCATTTCAGTTCTCGTTATAGAAGGAGTCTACTGTATATATATATATATATATATATATATACACATATACAGTAGATTCCCTCTATAACGAGAACTGAAATGGCAGACTAATTACCTCGTTATAAGCGGATCTCGTTATATCCAACAACAATAATATTGTGCATACATATGAATATGTAGTTTTCTAAAACATTAACTTTCTATAGTGAAGCCATTCGGAGCAATATAAGATGCTAATAAATATTGTTTGAATGGCGTTTTTAAAACAAAGTTGTTTACTTTTATTGTCAATGAAATGCATTAAAACAAAAAAGAGTTGTTTACTTTTACTGTCAATGATATATGTTAAAACAAAAAATCTGTATTCTGTAAATATGTATAAAGCGTATAAAGTTATTTTGTCATTTTTGACTGCTTTAAATTGTCCAGTATTCTATCTATCACATTTTCTAAAGATGTGAAACAGTTTTATGCTTCTTCATTTGCGTTTTGTCCTTGGATAAAGTTTCTAACAACCTTTAAAACACTTACCACATCTTGTCTATTAGGACCCATATTATTAGGTGTGAATGGTCAACCCAATACAATGACACTTGTGAATCATAAATTTTACATTTCCGACTAAGAATCATAAATTGTAAGAAGTTTATTGCGGGCGGCCCGCAGTTAAAAAGGGTATTTATTTATAGCTACGGCCGGGCCAAAACGTAAAAAACACGTTTTGCAATCTTATTTTCTCTCGTTATAAGCAAATTTACCTCGCTATAAAGGGTTATAGTTCAATAGAAATTTCACGGGACATCTAATGTACCTCGTTATAAGCGAAACCTCGTAATAACCGTGTTCGTTATAAAGGGAGTATACTGTATATATATATATATATATATATATATATATATATATATATATATATATATATATATATATATATATATATATATATATATCTACAGAGCTGGATAACGGCAACATAGAAGTTAATAACCAGATTATACAAGTTCGACGGTATATAACTCCCTCCGAAAGAATCATTCTCTCTAATGTTTGCCCATCCATTCCTCATGATGTATTAATTAAAGAACTTAAATCCATGGGGCTTGTTATTCTATCTACAATGTCCTTTTTAAAAATTGGTGCACTGTTACCCGAATTTAATCATATAATGAGCTTTAGAAGACAAATCTTTATCAGCCCAACAGATCTCACAATTCCAGAATCGTTTTTAATTAATTACGATAATACTTCATATAGAATCTTTTTATCAAGCGGCAACCTAACGTGTTACAACTGTAAACAAAATGGGCATACGGCAACTGCAAAAACTGCAAAAACCCTATCAATCCAAACCCAAATCCTACTTCTCCAACCACAGCAGAAGAAATTTCAACATGTAGCCCTCCAGAAATATCAACCATCACACCGACATCTACTTCAAGTCAAACAGACACCCCAACTATAGAAAATCAACTACCTTACATATAAAAATTGTATCTTCACAGAACAGTTCAAAAAGAACTATTGACAATACCTTAAGTCCTTCTCCGACTTCCAATGATACCACTAATAAACCGAAGTTTACCAGTCCAGCAGAAATACCATTTAATCCTAAGAAAAAACAAAATAAAGGTAAATCTGTAGAAGCATTCATAAACCAGCAGTCACCGCCATTTATTTTAAGCTATGTTCAGATAAAAGACCTATTCGACAACATAAAGAATTCACCCGATCCACTTACTACCGTTGAAAATTATACAAACAACTTTACAGCTTTCATCGATATGTTAAGCAAAATATATCCCTATACTCAAGATAGATCTACAAAGACACGAAATACCAAATTAGGAAAAATTCTTTTAAAACACTTACAGATGCAAATCCCACACGACCTAGTATCCGATACAGACAGTGACTGCTCACAAACCAATCATTAAATAAATTTATTTAATAAAATAGAGTTCAATAAATTAATACAGTGGAATATCAACGGCTATTACAATAATTTACCTATGCTACAGATCATTCTTTCAGAACAAAATCCAGATTTTGTATGTTTACAAGAGATCAATTTTAAACATAATCAAAATATAAACTTAAGAAACTATTTGGTTATATTTGGATCCCATCACATAATGGTATTAGAGGTAATGAAGAAGAAGATAAGTGTGCGCATGAAGCCATCAATTCAGCTGACTCTATTATTGTGAAATACGTGATAGCTAGTGATGTTTCAAGTGTTATCAAATCGCGGATCCTAAGTGAGTGGCAAAACCGGTGGGAATTTTCAGTGTCCAATCTTCGGAATATTAAACCGGACATTAAACCATGGAGATGTTTCCCCACTAAAAGAAGGGATCAAGTGACAATAACTCGTCTTAGATTAGGTCATACCAGTGCCACGCACAAGTTCTTAATTACTAAAGAATCCGAACCAAAATGTGAGCAGTGTAACGTTAAACTCTCGGTGAAACATGTTGCTGTAGACTGTCCAGTTTTCTCCACAGCAAGAATCAATTATGGTATCTCAATAAACTTAGAGAAAGCACTTGGTGCAAATTGTTCATTCACAAATATGTTAAACTACTTAAAAGCTATTAATTTTGTTAATATATAATATATTTAATATTATAAATCTGATTCTCGCTAATAACCTTCGGGTTGATGCGAATTTGTAAATAAAAAAGAAATATTTAGTAACTTACAAAGGCCAATACGGAAACTAGGATTCAAAATAGACGTAGCAAAAACAAAAGTAATGGCAAACCGTGAATATATAAGACAAATACAAGCGGGGGAAGAATATGTATGTCTACAGAGCTGGGATAAAGTATCAAACCACGTAAATATCAGTAACCTAGAAATATTGTATCATATGTATCCATGGTACTGTATATTTTTGAGTAATCGTTCACTAAGAAAGCAAAACAGGTCTGTCTTCTACGATAACAACTTAAGAAAGGTGAAAAACACGCATGTTCTCTATAGGAACCAAAATCAGAGAAGCGAAAAACACGTTTATTCTTAGTATATTGAAAAGAAACTACAACGGTAAAAAAGTTTTTAATCAATCAATCAATCAATAATACCTTTTTATTTCTCATTAAAAAATACAATACAATATTCTCTTTTAGTGACATTTGTTCTCCTTGGCACATGCCACCAGGAGGGTTGGTAAAAAATATTATTCTCTAATATACAAAAAATTACACTAAGGCTAATTATATCTAACAAGGTCACTAAAATTAATAAACAGTATATTAAATAAATATATATGTTATAGTAATAAAATAAACGTGTATCGCACTAGACTAAACAATAATAACAATGTATGAATGAAATGAAATGAGTGAATTTGTCCCTTAGAGGGAGTAAAAGCTGTTTGTATAAGAATAATAACAATGATGAAAATATAGCTATACGCAAACAAATTAATAATGCTAATTTTAATATTTTCATCCTATTGAACTAATACCATGCTAATCGATTTGGTAATTAAATAGGCTCACTAACTTATACCTATACGACCATGCCTCCCTACAATAATCTGCTAACTCAGCTCGTCCCTGTCTCATGATAGTAATTCCTTTTACTCTACTAAGTTCATTTCTACCCAACCACTTTAACCTAATCTGTCTTAACACCGAACATTTTTCCAAAAAATGTATTACATCTTCCCTTTCCTTCGTGTTACACATTGAGCAAAACCTTCTTTCATCATTTCTGCCAGGTCGATCATTCAAATATAGAACTCCACATTATAATTTGTACAGCCATCGAATGTTCCCAAAATTACTCCTTCTTCCCGCAGTTCATTGTAGTGTCCACAAAAATTTGATTTGAACGCCCTATTCTTTGACACTGTATCTCTTTTTTTTATCATACTCTCAATCATACTAGGCCAGCTATTTCTACATTTCCATTCACACCTTACCTCAATACCAATTTTTCCTTCAATGATCATCCAATCTTTCCACCAGCCACACCTTGCTCTCAGCATTTCTTTCAAAAGAAATTTTGGCAACCCATCATTCGAATATCCTAGAATTTTTTTAATATATTTTTTATGCAAATTCATTGTATATAGGCTAACTCTAGCAATACCTGTCTCCAAATCTAACGTAAGTTGGACAATACCTTGAACAAGAAAACATTTTTTTGTATATAAAATCTTCCGATTATTTCCAACTCATCGTACTCAAAAAGACACCATACCTGAAACCTATAAGTTAAAATTGATCTTACGACCGACTCATACACTGGTACTTTAGCCAAAAAGGGTATATCAGCCTTAGACACTAAACTACTCCAAGCCGTGTAAATCGCCACTTTTGCCAAACTCTGGCGCTTTTTTAGATGAGATTTAATCGACAATTTTGGTGTTACTATCATTTCCAAATAAATATAGTTATTCACTACCTCTAATACTCATTATTCAGTTTCCAAGATTTCCTGATCACACCACCTCCTCTTCTGAATACAAAATTTTGGATTTATCTAAATTTATTTTCAGATTCCACATCCAGCAGTATTTTTCCAGTCCATTAATCATCCGCTGTGGCACCTTCGGATTGATTGCCGTCAAAACCAAATCATCTGCATATCTTCTTAGTCGTTAACCTGATGCAGGTATCGTGATATCATGAAGCTATTAACTAAATTTCCCAATGTTCCTCCACGTTTTTCTATCTTCTGCCATTCTAGCACATTCTGACAATGGAGCGCCAATGGTAGCAACAATATGGTCCGTGTATCGTGTGGGAGATCTACCTCTATTTCTTTTGCCTTCTACTTTTCCCTGGATGGTAAGTTTTTCAAGACCATTTCTTCGAAGGACATCTGCATAATAAAAGTCTTATAATCAAACCATTTATCTCCAAACCGCCTCCCAATGTTTCATGTAGGTCATTCAAGAAAAGCACAAACAGTAATTGACTTAAAAAACATCCCTGCCTCACTCCTACATTACAGTCAAACCATTTAGATAGACCCGCCTTTGACCAGACTGCTGATTTTGTATTCGTGAATACCTTTGTTACGTTAGAAATGTCCTACGGTTAATTTTACGCAAGAGATTCCTGGTTCGAAAAAATACAAAATTAAATTTCTATTACAAAAAATTACTTTTTTATTAAAAACACAAATGTGACTTTAAAATTATATTTAATACAGTTTGCTTCGGTGGTACAAATTCGACTATGGTATAGATCTTCACAGTTTTGAAGGCCTTATGTTTCCGTGTCCATGGAGAATATCGGAGAAACTGCAGAAGTTACAACTTTAGAAACAAGATTGAGTGGGCTAATGAGCTTTTTAGCCTTGTTGCCAAGAAAAATGTAAAATTACCTAAGCAAGAAACTGATCAGCCCTTAGAGACCGCTGCTGGGTTAGTAAATTATGAGGTTTACAGGTGTATATTTTGTGAAGGACAGCATGACAGTACAAATTGTTTTAAAGCACAAAAATTTACTATGGAACAGAAACGTCATTTACTATAGAAAAGAAAGCCTGTTTTCGATGTCTGAAAGTAGGACATTCTTCTAAAAAGTGTAGAGGACATTTAAACTGTATTATTATGTTGTAAATCACATGCTGTTTTGAAGTGTCCTAATTTGTCTATTAATAAAATTAATACATCGACCTTAGGTAGTACCCGTTCGGAAGAAAATATAACTGTGGATCAGACTCTTTCTCTAATTTGAGTAATACACAGTTTTTTTTTATAAACTTTGCGAATAAACATAATTGCACATGGTACTAAACAAGTAAGGGCACTTATTGACACAGGATCGCAAAAGACATATATTTTACAAAGTACCGCGCAAGAAATGGGTTTTTCTGCTAACGGAACGGAAAATATTGTACATGCATTATTTGGTGGTAGAAGCACTTCTGATCAATGACATAAATTGTACGAGGTAACTGCGTGTGAAGGAACCTACGCTTGTTCATTTGATGCCTTAGATCAACCAAAACTTTGTGCAGATGTCTTTTCTATTTATGACAACCCTTGGATTGAGGAACTCAGTGACATGAATAGTTTACCTAGCGACGTCGGAAAGACAGCACCAATTGAGATTTTGTTGGAGCTGATATTGTAGGCAAATTGTATACAGGGAGGAAATATCAGTTACAGTGTAGTCTTGTAGCAGTTGAAACTTTGTTAGGTGGGACGCTTATGGACAAGGTGCCGGCAGTTGCTTCTAATTTTAGTACAAGTATTTTTACATTCTCGTTGTTTGTTGATAATTCTTCTGTAGCGAAACTCTGGGAGCTTGATGTTATTGGGATAACTGACCCTGTAGAAAAAATGACACGAGAGGTGGCTGGGAAAGACGCTAATAATTTTTTCTATGAGACTGTACGATGGGACAGCGAAGGTAGGTATGAAGTTATGTTACCTTGGTTGAACGAGCATCCTACAATTTCACATAATTTACTTGTTGCTAGGAGAAGGTTAGATAATACTTTAAATAAATTGAAAATGTCTAATTTGTTTGAATCGTATAATTTTATATTCAATGAGTGGTTGAACGAGGGTGTGATTGAAATAGTGACTAATCCCGTATAATTTTATATTCAATGAGTGGTTGAACGAGGGTGTGATTGAAATAGTGAATAATCCCGACGAGAATAATTGCTTGCATTATTTACCTCACAGGCCCGTTATTAAAAATATAGTGAAACCACAAAAATTAGGCCAGTCTTTGACGCATCATCTCATGAACAGATTTAGACAACAAAGGAGTTGTTTCGGATATTCGAAAGGCGTTTCTTGAAATTTCTACACATTCAAAGAACAGAGATTTTTTGAGGATCCTATGGGTGAACGATGAAGGAAAGGAATTTGTATTTCGACACAAGAAGGTTGTTTTTGGAGTAAACTGAAGTCCATTTCTTCTGGGTGCTACTATAGAGTCTCATTTAAAAAAGGCGCTGGAGAAATGTTGTAATGATAATCCGTATTCTAAAAATACAATTGAAAAGCTTATGACTGGGATTTATGTGGATAATTGTGTGTCCAGTGTTACTGATGAAAATGAGTTGAGAGTGTTTGTATCAGAAGCAACCACCCTTATGGAGAAAGCTAAGATAGACTTAGCTTCCTCCTGGGTGGAAGGTCTCTGGTAATACAAAAACAGCTGTCCCTGTTCTTGGTCTTCTCTGGGACCCCTCAAGAGTCACTCTGAAAATCAATAGTGAAACTTTTCAAACAATGGAATGGAAACGTCTCATAACTAAGAGAATGATGCTTTCTATAGCTCAGAGTATATTTGACCCTGTTGGTTTTACCTGTCCAGTATTTCTATTTCCCAAACTGTTGCTACAGAAACTTTGGGAGAAGCTCCAGGTATGGGATGCTCCAGTCGAGGATGATATGGCTGAAGAATTTTCTAATTGGGTTATTCATCTTCCTGAACTGTCGAGTATTAAGATTCCACGCTGGATTCAGGCTGGACCCGTGGAAGCTGATCATTGGAGCTTACACTTGATTGGTTGATTGATTTATTAAATAAAACTGTAGGAAACTAATTCCGTATTAAATAAAACTTTAAAGTCACATTTGTGTATTTTAATACAAAATAATTTTTTTTGTAATAGAAATTTAATTTTGTATTTTTTGGAACCAGGAATCTCTTGCGAAAATTAACCGTGAGACATTCCTAACGTAACAACCTTTCAACTTATTTTTTTTTGTAACAACCTCTCTGAAGATGTAAATGTACGAAAAGTCCGTAGAATTCAGCCTAGTGCACCCTAGTGTATAGGGACAAATTCACCACTTTCTCAAAGACGTACCTCATCAAATGGTAGCACTCAGCGGTTTTTTCATATTTGGGAGTACATTGACCATATGAAACAATAAAACTTCTTAAATGTTGTAGTTCCTTTCTAAAGTACATAATCAATAGCCTATATTTACGGGAACCAAAATAAGAGAGACGGTTTTGTTTTTCATTGTACAAAAATGTGTGTTTTTCGAGAGTTGTGAAGTCAGGAGTATAAACTATTACTAAGGGTTGACTAAGCAATGATTTTGAAAGTGAGGTTGGTAATTATAGGAATGATACAGTGAAAAATATTATATTGTTTTTCGCATGTGAAAAATTGAACACTAACTTTAAATTTTTGATTATTTTATCCGTTTATTTTACGTCTTTATTATGTAAATTCATTTTTCACTATGGTACTTTGTGTACATTGTGTAGATATATGATTTCCTTGCTGTATTTAGTAGATTTGCGTTTATTTCGCTATCAATAATTATCATACACGCTAGATTAAATATTCTGAAAATGCACATTAGTTTATATTCATTTCTTTTTTGTTAATCATTCATTTCATAGTCTTTTTTTATTTCTTTGATTCCCAGAAATATTCGAATATTTTTAATCTTTTTCAGACCTCTTTTTATTCTTTTGTTAAACAATTTCCGCTAAAAGCTCTGTACTCGTATATATCCGAACATTGCTTTTAAAATCTACTTTTATAATCGCTAAATTCATTGATTACGAAAGAATTTTATGATTGCAGGTGGTACCTATAATAAACAAGCTAATCATTGTATTTATCAATAGGTAGGAATGTTTTTCTTACAGCCACGCTGCCGTTTTGTTGAATGGCCCTTATACATGTTGAATACACGATGACACATACGGTAGGAACATGACAAACGTGCTTAGAGTAGCTGATTATTCGTATTAGTAGCTATAAATACGATGTACATACATAAAACGTATTAAGAATAGTAATTTCAAAATAAATTCAATTTTAACGTTCGTTTAATTCCCAGAAGTAATTATAATTATTTAATAAGACAAGTAGCGTGTTTAAAGGAGGTAATAAAAAAAACTAAATAAAATAAAAGTGAAAAAAGTGGTTTATTTGATACAGGTATCAGACAATATTTCCTATAAAAAATAGGTTTTCTACTACCCCTGCAGGTTCTGAAACCCAAATATTTTGTTAATCATTATAAGCTCTTGAAGACCGTTTTTATGAGGGTTGTGTACAAAATAGTGTATTTTTGTTGTGTAGAGTCTGCCCTTTGTATTTTTTACCTGCTTCAATATTAATATTCTCAAGAAGGTTAGATTGGGTGGAAGAGATTCTCGAATAATTAATTTGTATTGAAATTAAATTGTTTCATTTCTAATTGATGAAAAAATATCGAAAGAAATATGTATTTTACAAGGAGTGACACAAAGTTGTGTACTTTCGCCATTGCTGCTCGATGTATAATTGATTGCATTTATATAAACTTGTAAATAGGTATCTTAATTGCTCTTTATGTGCACAATGACATTATTCAAGAAATCAGATGCAGAATTTAAACCTAGACAGGTTCTTTTAAAATTGATGAAAAAAGATGTAACAATATAACAACCAATATATATAACAGTGTAGTCACCAGCTATATCATTGGATGCTAATTTTACAACAATAAAATGGCAGTCGTGTATAAAAAACAACACATGAGATGACAAATTTATTGTTGAGGCTTCGACTAGCTCTGTCTTTCAGGTGTAGGTAGGTACGTCTTATCTTAAATGCAAATCTGAACAATGAGTTTGGCAGGGATAGATAAAAGATTATATAAACTAATCATTAAAATAAACATTAAAATAAACTTAAACAAAACCAAATTTTTAGTCTTTAGAGGTAAGCCACATCCAGATGCAGAGCTTCAATTAAATGGAGTCCAAATGGAAAAAGTTCACAAAATTACATTATTTGGGAACTGTCATAATGGACCAACTAGATCCAGACATAGAAATAAAAGGAAGAATAGCAATGAGTAAAACTACTTTTATGAAAAATAAGATATTTCTTTGCAATAATCATTTCAGTTTAGAAATAAGACTAAGAATGGTTAAGTGGTATATTTGGTCCATACTTTTGTATGGAGCAGAAGTGAAGGCACTAAAACTATCAAACATGAACAGAATTAAAGCATTGGAAATGTGGATTCGTAGACGAATGCTGAAGATACCTTGGACAGCAAGAAAAACCAATGAGGATTTACTAAGAAAGGTCAACAAAGATAGAGAATTGCTAAAGACTGTTATCGGAAAATGTATTATCAGGGACATATAGTGAGGGGAAATCGATATAGAATACAACAAAACACTATAATGACAAAATAGAAGGCCGTAGAGGTGTAGGAAGAAAACAGGTTTCTTTGTAAAAAAAAATTCGTGAATGGACTCAGATATCAAATGCAAAACAATTATTCCATAATTATTATATATAAAGAAACGAATTTAATATCATTGTATAAAGCTCTACAAGAATATGAAAATATACTTATGGCAAATGTATTTCGGTCACTTCCAGAGATAAGCTGAAGTTGCAGTTTTAAGGTAGATGTCGCTGAATGTAGTTTTCAGGTACTTGTTGGCTTCGTGTAATTTTCAGATACTTGTTGGATGTAGTCGAATGTATGTAGCTAGTCTCTACTAGCTAGTACTTCTTGATGTAAGCTTAACCGTGTTAGTCTGCCTCGTTGTTTGGATGTCCCTCCAAAAAGGGGCACAAGAAAAATTCCAATTAAAATAAAAAACTAAAACAAGAGACCTTGTGTTAGCGACAGCATCAATTTTAAATATGCTTTACGAAAATATTTTAGAAAATTACAAATATAATATCTAAAAATATAAAAAAAAATTGGCAAGAAAAGAAAATAAATATAGTTATTATTAAAATATATATGGTCTCCCGTTTTATACCGCTCGCGGCTTTGGGAGTATAGCAGGGTAGTCTGCTATATCTAAGGCCTACGGTATACAAGGAAGGTAACATGGTCAGTGCTACGCTTCAACCGCCTATTATTACCCCTGGTTTTACCCAAGGTACTCATTTTATTCAGGCTGAGTCGACCTGGGGCCTATAGACATTTTTAAAAATGTCTAGTTGTTCTTGCCGGCGGTAGGATTCGAACTCCGGACCACCGGCATGCGAGGCAAGCATCCTACCGCTTGAGCTACGCAGGCCCTTTATTATTAAAATAAATTAGTTAAATTAAATAAAAGATATTACATCCATATACTATTAATAAGGTTAAAATAGAACGTGGCTTATAGGTTAGGTAGGTTATGTCAAAATAAATTTACAAGAAAGTTATAAAAAATTATTAACCATGAGTATAAAAATTAATATCAATATGTACTCACCCCAAGATTCGATTAAACAGTACAAATGGGTTTCGGAACAAAAATCTCACTTAAAATAGACGAAAGATATACAGAAAAATCATTGCCACTTCCATATTATTCTGGAGCGAAACTGTCATGACAGTAATCGGAACGGAAGTCAAGAGTTTCCAATACAAAGAAACAACTTTGTCGTTAGTTAGTCTAGCTACGGGGTTTAAATACGAGGGGTACATAATATATGAAGAATAAGTGGGAATAAAACTAAAATAAGTGATAAATTTAAAATAAAGAATAATGATTAAACAGAATATTTAGTTGAAGGAAAACTTTTTAAATGAATTGGGACATCTATTTTAAACACATCTCTCATTTTTCCGACTGCAGCCCAACCGAAACTTACTCTTCTGAGTAACTTAGAGCCTGGTCGTCTCCCGATAATCTTATTTCGTGGCCTAAATTGTGTTTATCTCTCGATTTCTATTAGCTCATTGGGGACTAAATTTGTCATCATTTTTGTTTCTCCAATTTAGTTTATTCTTAAACTGATTCTCTATAGTCTGCTGTTGTTGTTGTAGCATAACTCTGGGTTCCCCTAAGCCGTCTATTATGAAAACAATGTCATCATCATATCGGAGATTATTTAATTTCTTTCCATCGATGTTAGTACCGAGTCCCACTTTAATCGTTTAAATGCATAATCTAACACAGTTTTAGCGACAAAGTACCTCCCTACCGCATCATGTTGTAAATTTTTATCTTCAAATTTTAAAATTTTGTAAATGAATACAAACAGAATGATCGCCACCGTTCGGAACGGGCAGGCACCCTAAGAAGAAGAATACAAACTTAACTAACTTAACTAAATATAAGTTTATACTGCCATAGATTTTTGATTAATATTGTACGTGGTGGTCTGATAAGTATTTAGCCTCACCTCCCAATGGTGCCACTATCTCAAGGGAAATCTACTATTGTATAATACATTCTCGTAGAAGGCTAATGCAAAAATTTTTGCCGAATCGGACTCGTAGTTTTGTTTTAACCGCGTGTAAAAGCGGGCGTGTCAGCGGATTTTAGAAAAATGGAAAAAGAGCAATATCGGTTGGTGATTAGATTCTTGTTTTTCGAAGAAAAATCGCGCAGCGAAATTAAAGAGCGCTTGGAGGCTGTGTACGGTGACTTTTCTCCTTCGATAGCTGCCGCCAAATATTGGTTTAATAAGTTTTAACGTGGTTACACATTGGTTTTTGATGAATCACGCCTTGGTTCCCCAAAAAAGGCTACCACGGTGGATAACGTGACAAAAATCCACGATCTCGTATTAGCAGACCGCCGAGTGAAGGTGCGCGAGATAGCTAAGACAATAAACATCTCAAAAGACCGCGTTTGTTATATCCTGCATGAAATTTTGGTTATGAGAAAGCTGTCGGTGCGATGGATGACTCCTTTGCTGACTCCGGACAAAAAGCGCAACTGTAAGCCCCTTTCAGATCAGTGTTTGATGCTATTTAAGCATAATCCGAAGGAGTTTCTACGTCGTTTCGTAACCGTCGACGAAATATGGATCCACTGGTACACACTAGAGACCACGAAATAGTCGAAACAGTGAACGGCACCTAGCAAACGTGCTCTGAAGAGGGCGAAGACTGTCCTATCGGCCGAAAAGGTGATGACCGCCATTTTCTGGGATTCACAAAGGGTGATCTACATCGACTACCTGAAAAAGAGCAAACCGGTCACAGGGCTCTACAGCGCCGAATTATTGGGCCGATTCGATGCCGAATTGCAGAAAAAAGCGATCTCATTTGGGGAAGAAAAATGTGCTCTTTCACCATGACATGACCTCCTCCGTCGCCATGGTGAAATTGGTCGAATTGGGCTAAGAACTGTTACCCCATCCACTGTATTCTCCAGATTTGGCCCCGTGCGACTTTTTTTGTTTCCAAATTTGAAAAAGGCACTTGCCGGGCAGAAATTTAGGTCGAATGAGGAGGTCAACTTTGCAGACATCGAGAAAACTTATTTTGCAGAAAGTATTAAAATGAAACTATGTTGAGAAATAAATCACCACTTTTCCAAAATTTTCGTTCTTCTTGTGTAGGCTAAGTACTTATCCGACCGCCTAGTGGAATAGAATATTTTAAAAACACACTCTTAAAATATATAACAGCTTCAGAAAAATATGAAACTAGATAACTTATCACATTCAAACAAAATTCCGAGGTTAGAACTTTGTTACTAATGTATTTTACAAAGTTACCAACAACTTAATCAATAGTAGTTGTTTCACATAAATAACTTTTGCCTTGTACATTCGTTAAATTAAATATAATGAGCTTTTCTAAAAAAAGTAGTTCAAAAAGTAAACAATTCTCATTTTTGACTTGCATAACGACACGCAAAATCCTATTCACTCAAATTGCCAACCTTGGTTTTTTATCTTTTTCTTAATATTGTTAACAACATATTGTTCATATTTTATAACTTTTTGTTTCAAGTGCAAGAAGTGGAACCGTGTATGATATTGAAAAATATAAATACAATAATTAGTGTGACCTGTTTATCTGTTTTACTGGTAAAAATAGGAAATATTTTTATCCAAATTAAGGGAAATATAACTAAAAAACTAAGATTACATTTCGAGTTTCCAGGGCTTTCCTAAATCCCATTTGTGTATTAAATATGTGTTCGTCTATCTTATGTATTCTATTGTAAATTACTTTTATAAAATAATTTCAAGATATGACTTATTAAGGCTATGGTGTGATGTTGATTACACCCCTTTTCATTGGTTTCTCTAGCTATGCCTCTTCTATGTACGATGTTGATTAGATTCAAAAGTAAGTTAATAGAATAAATGTCCCGAATTTTATGTAATTTGATGGGAATTCAATCGATTTACGATGCGAATTGTAGCTTATTTAAATACATATTCTATTTCTTCTCTTATAATGCCAGACCCAGTATCATCTTTAAATTTTTTGAAACTTCTGTTCGCTCTTTATCTTAAAACATCTGTTATAAGAAGTACACCACTATCATCTCTTAGTTGCCTAGTTTGAACTGTTTTTCTCATTCCTGTTAGTTCCTCAATGCTCTTATGCATGGTTAAAAGTAATATTTTTTCTGAAATTCTTCCAGTTCCTGGCACTGATTACGCAACAATCTCAATCTTTTTAACTTCTTTTATTTTCTTTTTAGTATTCTATCGGTTTCTTTATATTTCATTGGATTTTTTTGTTTTAAATGATTTTCTTTCAATCATTAAAAGTAGCATTTCTTCAGACATCCAATTTCTATATTTTCTTTCCTTTTGTTTCAAGTATTCACTTCCTGCTTTAATTACTGCTTGTTGCACTAATATATTCACTCGTCCCTGGTCAACTTTGATGCATAAACTTGAATATAATTTGCTATACCTTTCTTAGACTGAAGTTTTAATGATACAATTCTATCAAAAGCAACAATATAGCGAAGACTGACCTTGTCGTTACTTGAAGAATACTACATAGCTCCGTTACTTGTAATTTGTTTGCCTAATCTTGACCATTGTTCGTCACTGATAACTAGAACATCAATTTGGAGGTTCTCCATTTCAAGGACTCAGTTTGCTAATTTATTACTTGCATATAAACTTCTGACATTCCAGGTTGCTACTTTCATTGTCTTAACAATAAATGTACAGGGATTTCTCTGGTTTACCACCTGAGAGAACCTGTAGTCTACAGCTATTTCTCCACTGTCGGATCTTGGATTCTATGGTCCATAACTAGTATGTTTGTTTACATTATTTGACGTTTGCCATTCATGACTCTACGAGTCTTTAATTCAATGGTTCCCCGTTATCCTTTGGATCCTTATGCCGTTGATCTTGGTTCATTTGCCTCCAAAATCGATTTCTCACAAAAAAGTACTTTACCACTTACCAACTGATCCGTCCGATTCGGTCAGCAAGAGAAGATTTCTTATACCGGCAGGCAATCACTGAAAATTTGTCCCCATGCCTACTATTGCCTACCATCATTTAGTTCAGCCTACAGACTAATGCAGTTGCCCTGAGTGTAACATGTGGTGCCATAATTGAGAGTTAGGTGTGTTATCAGGACCAGTTAACCAGTTATCAAGAACCGTCTCCCGTCTATGGCACACCCGATGTGGTCGTTAATTCTCCCAGCTGATAATTCCCAACATAATGTCACAAACTAACGACGAAGAATTTCAAAATTATTGAAATTTTTTTGTTTCAAATGTTCAAAGAAGCACAAATTTTTTTGGAAAGAATTAAAATTTCCAATCGACAAAAAGTTTCTGATTGTTTATTTATTATTTTTAGTTTTGTGTATAAAAAACGAGGACAATACATTACAAACAGTAAATAATAATAATTAATTTTAACAAATAAACATTTAATTAACAAATATAATCAGACGGATTGCCACTTTAGGATCTGATCGGACATTCCTCTCCACCTGAAAAGTGAATACCTGCCACAGTTTGTTCTTATTCTCTTCAGTGTGACCCAGATTCGTGTTGGTTGGTCGATACAATCTGGCTTGTTTGTATTACATGGCATATTCCAGTTGGCAGGCGGTGTATTCTTCTCCCATTCTTGCAGAATCTAGAGGATTGTTTAAGCAAAGCCTACTTAAGTCTCTGCCGGTGATACCAACGTGGGAGCGGGGCACAGAATCAGCGTTAATTTTTTTGTTCTACCTGACAAGGGCATGCTTTAGGCGGGCGTGTGAGGGGGCTATGTGGCCAAGTGCTAGTAGCCAGTACGTTGGCATAGCCTTGATTGTGCCTGATATAATAGGAAAAGCCTGGTTTGATTGGGCGTCAATACGTTTGGTGTGCAGGCTATAGAGCCACAACGGTGAACAGTACTCCGCAATGGGATACACTAGTCCCAGTGCTGTCGATCTAAGTATATTCGCTGAGGAATACCACGTAATAAAGTATATTCGTGTTCTATTTCGTTCGTGTAAGATGTTCTTTAACGATTAACGTTTTATTGAGTATCTTCTTCTTCGTATGCTAGGCCTTAAGGTTCCGGTCTGATTTAGCAGTATTTGCTACGTCTGAGTGTCACACCTAGATATTTTGGGTATTGTGGCTGAGGAGTCTGTCTACAAAGTGGATTTTTAATTGGTAGTTAGCCAGTCTATTATTTAAATGAAAGCATGATACTTCCATCTTGTAAGCATTGAGCTACAATCTCCAGCGGCTGAAATATCTTCCAAGTTTTGCTAATAAAGTTTGTAGACCATACTTAGAAGTGCAATTGGACGATAATTGTTTGGTTAATTGTTAGCTCTTCGGGGTTTTAAAATGACTACGATTTTTGCTCTTTTTAGTTGATAACATTTCTCGTCTGAAGAATGTCTGAGAAGAACTTTGCAAGCCATTGCCTAGTAAATCTGCCACTGTGCTTTAGAAACTCAGCATAAATGCCATCAAAGCTGGCTTTCCGCTTTTTATTTTCTTAATCTTCCTTGGTTTTTTCACAGGTGAAAGGGTTAAAATATCTGTTTCAAGTAGAGAAGTTTTGAGGTCTTTATTTAACTTTAATTATATGTAAGCTGTTTTGGAGTGCTCTTGAGCTAGACATTATGTGGGATACTACTTGATTTGGCGTTACTAGATTGATTGGGCGGTCAGGTGGATAACTGCTTTCTAGGTTTGTATACTCGAGTTTTTGAAATGTAGATTTTCAACTGTCTCAATCCATTTCTCGCGCCTAGCCTTATTAATGCTGTGAAATAATTCGTCTACAATCTCCTGCTTTCCGTATTCATAAAATCTGTCATACAGTTCTTTGCTCTCCTCAAACTATCCAGGAACATACTCCCTTCGGTACCCTTAAAGGAATTGCTGCCTTTGCTGATGATATTATTGCTCCCGTCAACCTCTCGTATTTTACTGATGACTGTAAATGATTACTGTTTAAGTCTCCTACATATATGCTGGGTGTTCGTAGGGGTTAAGTAAGGGTATGTGTAGGCAAAGTGAGAGAAGGGTGCTTGTAAATATTAGCTATTGTGATATTGGCGATTTTTACATGGATGTTGTACTTGGTAGAAGTGCAAATTAAAGCTGCATTTTCTATGTTTCTGTGTACATTATATTGCTACACTGTAGACTTTATCGTACGTAGCATCCAGTAGATCATACCCTGGGATTTTTCCTCTTGAGCTTAATTTGACGTTTTCTATATGTGTTTCTTGTATTGCAACCAGGTCAATATCGTTTTCTCTTCTGAAGATTGTCTGGCGCCTCTTGGGCTTGTTCATTTAGGTTACCCAGAACTAGCTTTAAACCCCTTCTTTTTGTTATTTCAATATTTTTGTAAATTTTTTAAAAAACTGATACAAGAAGTTATCGATTTTTATAAATTTTCAGTTTTGGCCAATCCTGTATAAAGACTGTTGTAATCTTCTCCCATAAAAATTGAGGTATCATGCATTTCCAAATCGAATATGGATAAATTTCGCTAATTCCCTACAAATTAAAATCTCTAATTACTTACTATTAAATACACTCTTTTGATCAAAATTTTACATGTCGACATTGTGAACAAAAATCGGTGTTTTGGCTTTCTCACAAAAATTGATAACAATTATGTTTTTTTAACTTTTTCCAGAATAACAGAAAACTTTATTATCCATATTTTTCAAATTAGTTATTATTACATAAGATTATTAATCATTAATTGTTTTTATAAATGCAAGAACATGTATAATGAATGCCAACATCAGGGACGCGCCTTCATTTCGCAATTGCGATATTACTCATTAGAACTATGTATGCATTACTAAGATTAACTTAATCATATCTTCTAGAAAATGGGACTAGGTGTATAATTAGTTGGAATTTGAAGTGACCGCTCAATGATAGTAAATGACAGCGTATAATGAACTTGAATGAGTCGTGTCAGCAAAGTATACGAGGAGTATAAGATATTTAACTGAAATGTTAGAAGACTAACAACATATTGCACAGTTTTGGGAAAAACTACAATAGGTACTCTTGATCAACACAAAAATAAAATCTTATTGTTTTAAAATTAATTAAAATTCTAATAGTCTAGGAGCCAGGATTCACTTTTAGGTCGCCCCGGTACCTTGACGTTTTTCTTATGTTTTTTAGTGCGTATATTCGATTTTTCGAGGGTACCATGTTAAAAACCCGTTTGATAATTTTTTTACTAACAATTAAATTGTTTAAATGTAAGATACAATTGTTGCAATTTTTTTTATGAAATTAGTTATAACTCAGGTTCTAACAATCGGATCAAAGTTTACCAAACGCATTTGGTTAATTTTTTCAAAAGGAACAATTTTCATTTTGGTAAAATTAAATATCTTCCATAGTTTAGATTTAGAATACAATCATGAAATCTAGGCAACAAAAAACATAAAAAAAAATGTCAAGGTACCAAGGGGACATAAAAGTGAATACTAAACCTCCCTTAGCTCTATACGTAAAATCAAATCTTAACTGTCTTTTCTATATCTTAATTTACTCGTATTTTGAGTATAAGAAACCAGTTCACGAAAGATTCTTGTCTAAATGAATCGATATCTCGAGGAATGCAATTTTAGATTCCCAATGTCGGTCCATTTATCCTCTGCTTGCTCTGAAAATTGTAAAAGGCGCAGATTTAGACAAAAATCTAAATTTTGGTTTGGAACACTTATAGTCCAGTCGTCAGAGATTTGACCCATAAAAATCATACGAACAAGCTGAATTTTGCCGAGAATATCAATTTTGTGATCCCAAAAAGATGCAAAAAATTTACCACTTTTACCCCAGGGCTTCTCGCTAAAACCCCCCTCGTAGGGGGTAAAAACGCAAAAAAAATCGATTTACCAAGAATCTGTAAGCTGTAGAAAAAAATGTTTTAAATAAAAAATGTAGCTGAAATAATTTTAAACTAAAATGTTTATTAGCACTTTTTGCGTAGAATGAACCGTTTTCTCAGAAACAACGCTTGAAGTGACCGGCGATTTTGAATGTTAAATAAAATTTTTATTAACTCGACGGTAAAAAATCGATATCTTTTGATAAGAGTGTCCTATCGACATAATTTAAAATGCGTTTTAAAGGTGGAGTGTGCAGCTTTCGTATGCAATTTTTGTATTTTGCCTCAAATAAAGACAGTTTCTATAAAGCTGTTCAATAAATAAACTTTAGGCGTTTTTTGCCATTTTTTTACGATTCTCTTAAGGTCAATAAAATTTATTACTTTTATTGACCGGTCGTAGTTAAATTTCCATTGTTAGAGACCAGTCTTCAAAACATATAACATGAAAATTCGATTTTGATTTTTGGCAACAAATATGAGGCATTTGAAATATGACTAAAAACGCAGAATTTAAACTTTTACATTACAAATACAAATACATGCAAAAATAAATGGAAAACTAAACAGTGTATACCAGTACAAAGCTGGGTCAGACAGGGTGACTCGTTAAGTCCACTTCTTTTTATTATAATAATGGACGCAATAATACAAGCAGTACGTAAAGGTCATGGGTACAGAATGGGGAAGAAAGAAATTCAAATATTATGTTATGAAATACCATGAAAGACCTCAACACAGCTATTTGGCATAGCAACCAACAAAGTCATCATAGTCAGAATGATCGCCAACGTTCGGAACGGACAGGCACCCTAAGATGTTATGAAGAAGTATTGGCAGACCAAGAAAAAGATGATGCGATAATTTAAACAAATTAGGAGGCTAATATCGAAGAAGAAACACGATTTACAGCCTACATACAAAAAGTAAGAAGAAGAAGAAGAAGACATTACAAATGATCGCACGTCACGGGAAATGCCACCAAGAAGACGGTTCTGGGTGTAATTTTTAGCAGAAGTTAAGTACTTTTGAAAAACGTACTAGTGTAATTAAAAAAGAGCAGTTTTAATCATTTTAGATTGTTTGTAATGTGAAAGTTTAAATTCAGCGTTTTTTAATCATATTTAAAATGCGTCACATTTATTGCGAAAACTCAAAACTAAAATTTCATGCTATATACAAAATAGAAAAATTGCATACGAAACCTGCACACTTTACTTTAAAACGAATTTTGATTTTTGTCGATAGAATACTCGGATCAAAAGATATTAAATTTTTACCGGCGAGATGATACAAATATTATGAAGCATTATTTCGCGCGCGTAAACTCCATTCGCTTAGCTCGGGCATATTTTGACAGATTCATTGTCGGAAACCTACAACACAACAAGTCCTACTTCTCAGTATTAATAGCTCAAGTATCCTGCTATTACAGACTTCTTTCTTTAAAAAAAGAAGAATTATTCTAAATAGTCGAAGTGTATACTAAACCCATCAAATTTTGGGTAGTATATATTTAAAAAATATATATTTAGTTGTTATAATTTAACTTAACTATTTATTATATGGTGCAGATAAATAAATATTGATTGTCGGTAATTCGCAAAGTTCTATTTTATTTACTATTTAGTTTGTTTACTATTAATATTGGCTATAAGTACGGGTGCTTGGTTGTATAGTAATTTCCAGCCACTTGACGTCTGTCAAAAAGTAACTAACTTCGCAAAAAAATAAATACTAAATTCACTAGACAGTTCGGACTGGGATTAGCGAACCGAGTTTACCTGACATTTTAAATCACCGATCGCTTCAATCGTCGTTTCTGAGAGAACGGTTCCTTCTACACAAAAAATTCTAATAATTGTTTTTGTTCAAAAGTATCTTAGCTACGTTTTTTATTTGAAACATTTTTTTCTATGGCGTACATATTCTTGATAAATCGATTTTCTACGTGGGGGGTTTTAGAGAAAAGCCCGAAGGTAAAAGTGGTAAACTTTTTTGCATCTTTTTTAGCGTCCTAAAATTGACATTTTCGGCAAAATTCAGCTTGTTCGTATGATTTTTATAGGTTCAGTGGTATTTTCGTCTCTGAAGACTGGAGTACTAGTAATCTTTGGATTTCTACTTTTTGGTTTAAAGAAAATATTTTAACAAACATGCCAGTTGCACCGTAAGTGAGCAGCAACTTTGTTATTTAAAATAGAATACCCTGTACATTAAAGAAAATACTATTACAGTCTTTTCACGGCAGGGTACTTGAAAAAACTCTCCTACCTATACGAAGGTAATATTTACCATGATAAAATTCCAAAAATAACAAATAGGAGAAAACAAGTAACTTTCATTCGTCCCGGATGGGTCATAATCGGTTAACACATTATACATACTACATACTAAAACATGCGGATAAACCTGTGTGCGATATATATGAAAGTGTTTTATCGGTTTATTGCAGCGTCTTAAGTATGAAGTACAACCCAAAATATATAACATACCATTAACACTAAAAAGTATCTTGGAAAAGACAATGACAAAAATTTTTTGTCTTCCTCAGAGACTGCAAACTTCTATTAAAATCGAATACCTATTTTAGTTTCTATAGGATTGAGTCTACTTCTAATTATTTATCTATTGTTATATGTCCTAATTTTGTAACACAATCACAAATTTAATGTGAGTATGTATTATACACAAAAAACAATGTCATAGCTCGCAAAAAGGATATTATCAAGTCGCACTGACAGACATAATTAAGAAATTAATTATATATATGTAGGGTTTTTCTTTGTCGTCTAGGGTTTAATAATTATAGGCCACGGGTCGATCCGAATTGAAACAAACACTTTATTGTTTAACTTGTAAATTACAGGAATGAATAATGCAACTAACGTAAACAATAACTACTTATAACTTAAAATAGGTCCGCGGCTTAATAGCAAAAATATTATCGTCTTTCGTCGTACGTCGTATAGAGATGAGATGCCGTCATATGCATATCAACTCTTCGTCTTGAGTGCTCTACTTACACTGTGTACTCGACCCCCCGTCGAGCTACCATCATACCGCGTTTTATGTTTTTTCAGCCATGGTACTTTCGGCTTTCGGCTCGCGGTTCGTGATAAATAAAAGTTATTGGTAACGGAAATAACGGAAATGGAGTTTATTTGATGACGAATGTAATCCTACACTCGGCCATCCTCTTCAGAATCCGACTCGGATTCGTCGCTTTCATTGTCGACCCACGGTTTAAGATACTCAGCACACGTTGATGTTCGCATTGGTCCCTCATGCTCACCAATCTTAACAACATCGTAACGATCGTTATCTTTAACCTTGACAATCTCGTATGGACCTAAGAACTTTATCTTGAGTTTAAGTCCTGGGCCGAACTGGGTTCTTTTTATTGCAACTAAATCTTTTTCCTTATAAATTTTTGCACGTTTTCTTCTAGAATTATACCCTTTTTTGTTTTCAGCTTGTACCTTACATATTTGTTCTTTACATCTTTCTCGAAGTTCTTTTCTTTCTTCATCATATATTTTAATCACCTCTTCCTCTATGAGTTCTCTGATTCGAATATCATCTTTATTTTTCATTTTTACGCCAACCAATACTTCGAAAGGTGTAGTACCTATACTTCGTTGATAGGTAGAGTTCAATGCATTTTGTACCCTGTCAACATTTTTATACCATTTCGTAGGTTCTTCTAAACTCAATTTGGTAAGAACAGGGATGATTGTTCTATTCACTCGTTCAACCTGACCGTTTCCTCGTGGTACTCCAGTTGTCACTAGAACATGTTGAATGTTTTCTTCTTGGCAATATCTTTCAAATTCCTCTGATCGAAATGCTGTACCTCGGTCGGTTATCATTCGAGAAGGGTTTCCAAATATTCTTCGTTGCTTTTCAAGACAACTTATAACTTCTTTCGTCGTTGTGGACTTCGTCGGGTAAAGCCAAACAAATTTGGTAAAATCGTCTATAATTACAAGTATATGCTGATAATTCTTACTTGTAGACTGCAATGGACCCAAATGATCCGCATGGTATGTGTGCAGTGGACCGTCTAGTTTTGGTATGGGGTTAAGTGTCCCTTCCTTTTTTCCTTCCTTTTTGCTTCCCAGTATACATGCTATACAGTTAGAAATAACATTTTTAACTTTTTCTTTTATCTTTGGTATATAAAAGTCTTTAGCTATTACTTCCTCAGTTTTTTTCTCAGAAAAATGTCCTACCTCGTGACTTCTTCTTATTATCTCAGTCTGCATATTTCTCGGTACAACTAATAGTTTTAATCCATTGACATACTTGTATAATATTTCGTGCTCTAAGTAAAAATCTTCATATGCTTCTGTCAAAAGTATTTGTTTTATCGCCTTAATGTGCTCATCTTTATCTTGAGCCACTTTAATTCGTTGTATTACACCATTTTCTTCTGTAACCGTTAAAACTTTTGGATACCGGCTAAGGGTATCCACGTGAGACATCTGAGCACCTTTTCTATGCTCAATTTCATACTGGTACTCCTCTAGCATCAGTGCCCATCGTGCAACTCTTGTTGTAAGGTCCTTCTTGTCCATAGTTCGCTTAAAGGCGTCACAATCTGTAACAATTTTGAATTTGTTCCCAAGTAAATATATTCTAAACTTCTTTACCGCTCTTATAATAGCGAGTACTTCTAGCTCGTAACTGGTGTACTTTTCTTCTGCAGGTGTGGTTTTTTTACTCATGTAATATATTGGGTGGAGCTTGGAATCGTCAATTGATCGCTGTAGTAAACATGCTCCATAACCATGCTGGCTGGCATCAGTATGAAGTTCCGTATAAGCACCTTGTCGATAAATGTGTAACACCGGCTCACTTATTAGTTTTTCCTTTAGCGTTTCAAAAGCCTTTTTTTGCTTATCTTCAAACCTAAATTCTTCATCTTTTCTTAGTAAGTCACTTAACGGTTTTGCAATGTTTGCATATCCGGCTATAAATTTTCGAAAATAACCTGTAAGCCCTAAGTAAGATTGAACTTGTTTCTGAGTTTTAGGTTCAGGAAATTTCTTTATTGCTATGACCTTCGCATCACCTGGTTGAATTTTTCCGTCTTCCACAATAAATCCTAAAAATTCTACCTTTTTCTGCAGCAATTGGCATTTCTTCTTTTTAATTTCCAGTCCATATTCTTGTGCTAATTTCAATACTAATTTTAATCTATATATCCCTTCTTCTATATCAGAGCTCAGAATGATAATATCATCCATATAATAAATTACGTATTTTTTAGCCGTCAATTCTCTAAAAATGTGAGCAATAAACCTCTGAAATACTGCTGGGCTGTTACATAGTCCAAATGGACACTTGAGGAATTCAAACTGTCCGCTGGGCGTCACAAACGATGTGTACTTAGTACTACTAAATTCTACGGGAACATGAAAAAATCCGTTCTTTAAATCAATAGTGCTAAAAATTTTTGCACCTTGTAAACAGTCAAGCACGTCTTCAACAAGGGGAAGTGGGAATCTGTCTCTTATTATGTTTTTATTTACTTTTCTATAATCGCAGCAAATTCTTGTCCGACCGTCCTTCTTCTTTACCAATACTATTGGGCTGGCAAAATCTGAACAACTAGGTTTAATTATACCTTCGTTTAACCATTCATTTATCTGACTGTCTACCTCTTCTTTTTCAGAAACAGATAATCGTCTGGGTCTTTCATAAATCGGTTCCTCGCTTTTAAGGACAATTTTCATTTCAATTTCTGTCGTCTTCGTTTTCTTTGGTTCATAACTTTCCATTAACTGTCTAACAATTTCTCTGTGTTTTTCGTCTTCAATGTGTGCTACTTTTACTTCATCTTCTTTATCTTTTTCGTCAAGCATAATGTGCATAATAAAGTTTTCGTTCGTCCTCTTATGCATTACTATCCCATCATCTCTTATACTAACATATGCTTGTTGTAAAATATTATTTCCAATTATTGCTTGAAAAGATGTCGCGGCTTTTGGGATAATATGAAATGTTAGATCAAACTTCTCTTCGTTAACGTCAGCTTGTGTAGAGAATGATCCTAATGTGTTAACTTTCGCATTTTGTCCTAAGCCTTTCAAAATTATGGTGTTGGGTGTTAAACAAATATCGTTAAAGAATGTATCGTAAACATCTTCTCTTATCGTACATATATCACTTCCTGTGTCAAATAAAGCTGTTAGTGTGATCTGATTAATTGTTAGCTTAACCGCTGTTTTTGGCTGAACCTCAATTACATTTAAAGCTGTGTTTTCTGTAGTAGCCTTCGTCGAATTTTTATTGGGACATTTACTTGAAACATGCCCATATTTGTTGCAACCAAAGCACTTCGTTCCCTTAAACTTATCTGGGCAATCCTTAGATTTATGACCTCTACTTCCACAATTAAAACAAGTAATGTTGTTTTCTCTTTTCACGTCGTTCTTCTCTCTTTTGTCCTTTCTAACGATGTCTTCGTTTTTCTTAAATCCTTCTTTATTTGCTCTAAAGACTTGAGCTTGTCCAGTAGTCCTATTACCGTGTATCCTCTCATATAGTTTAATTTTCTCCTTAAACTCTGCAAAATTTTTTGCTCCATATAGCACTAGTTTATTGGATGATTCGTCTTGTATTCCATCAATTATGTATTGCATAACAACTTCTTGTTCTAAGTAAGCTCTATTAGCTATTTCTCTCATTTTAATCATGTATTCTTGTACAGTCTCATCGAATTTTTTTCGTCTCGCCATCAACATTTTATGTATCTGCGCACTATTTACCTGTTCTCCGAATTCTTCTATTAGACGTCTCTTCAATTCAGGCCAATTTCTGATGCCTTTTTCTGATTGCACAAACAATTTGGCGAGTCCTTTTAAACATTTTTTTGCATAGATTAATTTTTGTAGGTTGTTCCACCCTGTTATCTCAGCTACTTCTTCAAATTCGATAATCCACGTGCGAATAGGATATTCGTCTTTTCCATCAAATGATCTTATGCTGTCCTCCACGTCTCTAAAACTTAATGCAAATGATTCTTGTCGTCTTATACCAGTCGCTCCAGTATTCACGGATCTAACTTCAGCGTCATTCCTTGCGCTATAACTCCTTTGTCCAATTTCTTCATGTATGTAAATATCTTCGTCATCTCGCCTTTCTTCGTATTTTCGTCTCTCTTCGTCATTATTTCGTTCATATCTACGTCTTTCATCACATATTTGTCGTCCTTCGTCATAATTTCGCTCTTCGCGTCTTCGTCTATCCTCGTCGTTTCTTCTCTCACGTCTTCGTCTTTCTTTTTCTTCACGTCTTTCGTCTTCCGAACGTCTTTCATCGTCTTCCCGTCTTTCTTCTTCTAATCGTCGTTTTTCTTTTTCACGTCTTTCATCGTCTTTCCGTCTTTCTTCTTCCAATCGTCGTTTTTCTTTTTCACGTCTTTCATCATCTTTCCGTCTTTCTTCTTCCAATCGTCTTTTTTCGTCTTCCAGTTGCGTTTTTTCGTCTTTCAGTTGTCTTTTTTCTTCCTTTCGTCTTTCGTCGTCTTCATCTATATCTGATACGTCATCCTCCTCTTCGTCGTCTTCAGTTTCGTCGTCGTTAATAAAGGTATTCAAAAATGAACAAATACGGACAACCACGTCATGCTTTTCATTTTTATAATTTAAACCAAGAATTTGGCATACCGCAATTAAATCAGGAAGATCAAAATTTTCACTTACGTCTTGACATTTACTCAAAAATTGTTCGGAAGTGTCGTCAAGCCGAAATCCAGGAAAAGCACGCAAAGCTTTTCTAGTTTTTCGAGGTTCACCATCAGTGGTAAAACAAATATAATGTAAAATTTTAGCAACTCTCAATTTAGCATGAGTAATATTATAGCCAATATTACCGATAGAACCCAAAGTTGCCATAATAATAAAATATTTTTTAAAAATATCCAACAATACCGAAAATATATGTAACTACATATAAACTATAAACATGCAAAAAATTAAACCTTTTCAAAAATGATTATTGTCTTTTAATAACCATAACGCATATTTGTGCTATCAAACCTACATAAATTATCGTTTTCCTAATCTAAAACAGAAATATATCGTCGACAAAAAATAGGAGTAATAAAATTTTTATTATAATTGATTTCTATTTATTACGGAATTCACTCTTAAGACTCATAAACGTTTAAAAACCGGATACCATAAATGTTCAAATAATGTATGAAAATGTTTTTATTATAGTCACAAAATTAAATCTAGGTCAAGTAAAAATAGTTCATTCATATAATAAGAAACACGTGCGTCTTTACTGAGAGTTCATCTACTATACTATTAATTCTGTTATATAAACAAATGCAAAACTTTCAAATCACAAATGTCATATAAATATAAATAACATTATCTTCTTTGTCTTTATCTTATTTGCTTGGTAGAATGTTGAAAAATAACTCTTACCTTAGCAAATCATCTTTAATAGTTTTTTAATTTGTTACCATCTTTCGTCGGTTGAGACTTTATCCTCTTTGCTCCTGTTTCTCGTTCTTGGCACATCTACTTGAGTTGGTATTGGTAAACAAGGCGTTGTTGTGTCGTCAATCATATAATATCCTGTTCCTCTATCCTTTATGTGCTATCCGCTATCTGCTATCATTTATCGTTCATCGTTCATCGTTTATCGTTTATCGTTTATCGTTCATCGTTCATCGTTTATCGTTCATCTGCTATCTGCTATCCGCTATCGTTTATCGTTCATCCCGGTTGAGCCCCCAAAATGTAGGGTTTTTCTTTGTCGTCTAGGGTTTAATAATTATAGGCCACGGGTCGATCCGAATTGAAACAAACACTTTATTGTTTAACTTGTAAATTACAGGAATGAATAATGCAACTAACGTAAACAATAACTACTTATAACTTAAAATAGGTCCGCGGCTTAATAGCAAAAATATTATCGTCTTTCGTCGTACGTCGTATAGAGATGAGATGCCGTCATATGCATATCAACTCTTCGTCTTGAGTGCTCTACTTACACTGTGTACTCGACCCCCCGTCGAGCTACCATCATACCGCGTTTTATGTTTTTTCAGCCATGGTACTTTCGGCTTTCGGCTCGCGGTTCGTGATAAATAAAAGTTATTGGTAACGGAAATAACGGAAATGGAGTTTATTTGATGACGAATGTAATCCTACATATATATAATATAAAATTAGTATTCTTGGGTTTAGGTTCAATAAAATATATATTGCATGTGGAACTAGATTTTATTTTCCATAGCAATCAAACCTTTTGGCAGGAAACCCTTGCCTTTGTCAAGATTCAAAACGTAAAACTATGCACAGACATTAATTATGATTAGGATAATTAATTAAGAGTTCATTAATGTCTGTGTCCCGTTTTACGTTATATTATATATATATATATATATATATATATATATATATATATATATATATATATATATATATTATATATGATAATACAATTTTGAATCGAAAAAAATGAAACATTGGTGAAAACCCCAAACGTATTTTCTTTTATCGATATGGAATTTCCAATTTATATGATCTTCTTGTAGTTATTCAAAGGTACTATTTATCTTTCTTCTTTGAACCTTTTGGGCACTTTGATTACGTAGTAATATTATAAAAATCATCTTAATCAGTTTAAATAAACAACTAAGTAAACAGTCCCCGTATATTCAATAAAGTTGTGATTCAGCAGTCGGAAATTGTATCTATTAAGTGGTTATTCAAAAAATATCTGATTCATTTTAAATTAAATTTTAATTTAAAAGTAATGATATAACTAGAAATTTTAAATTAGTAGCCGCAAAGCCCAGTAGTGGTTGTCTAGTTAGTTAAACCTAATGAAAACGTTAATTACGGTATACAGACAGTGGACGATACTGAAAGAATAAATCGATTTGTGTTAAAGTTGAGGTATTAAATTCTATAATCTACAAAAGCATATAAGCCTACAAAAATATATTTTAAAAGTGAAGTGAAATTGAAGCAAGAATAACGCAAACACAGAACTGGCAAATAATTAAAAGCAAGGTAAATATCAGTGTTAGTTAAACAGTATGTGAAAATTTGGGAATACTCTGGACTCTTCCATGTTTTACTAAAGTGTCTATATTATTAATAATTTTATTCGTCCTATAACTATAATAAAACATTATTTGTTTTGATACTTTTACGTAAATGTTTCCGATTTTTAAATTCAGTTAGGGCTGAGTTGGATTGTGTGTTTTTCCATTTTGTTTATCATCTATTTGACGTTTATTTTGCAGGGCATCTATAATATTTTTGAAATGTTTAAACGCCGCCAATTTTACATTACGTTTTAGTTTTATTGTTTAAGCCCTCTCATGATGTAGTTATTATAGTCAGTTGTTTACTGTTTCTGTATTCTCTTCCACCTTTCACTTTATTTTTCTTGTTTTCTTCGTCTTTATAAACTTACAGCTGTTCTCTCTATTGTATCTTGTATCTGCCCGTTATCTCTTTTAATGAGTCTTCTTTATTTTTAATATTCGTCTTTACAATCTTTTCTTTATTACAGGTTCATCCATGGACCTGCTAAAAGTTTTTACATTATGATCCTTTTTTTTTCTTTTAAAGATATTCAGTTATGTATGAAATAGACACTACTATTTTTGCTTTTGATATCTTTAAATTTGCATTTTACGTTTAGGCTGATCTCTTAATCTGTTTATTTTCTTTTTCTTTTTGTTCTTTTTATGTAGACATGTTTTTGAATGTGCCTCTTTCAATGTACCTTTTCCTAGTCTTCCTACTGATCGTCTTTCTATTAGGGAACAGTCTCTTGCCCCCTTTACTACTCTATTCCTTAAAAAGTCCTTGATGTTCTTCACCTTGCAGCTCTGTCGTATATCTGTACTTCTAGCTCTGCACAATAGTGTTTTACCATTAATTTTTCTAAGTGTTTTCATCTCTACTTTCATCTTTTTTGTCCTGTCTATGTCAGGTCGTGTTTCTGCCGCGTATGTCATTACTGGTCTGATGACTGTTTTGTAAATTCTGCCTTTCATTTCTTTCCCGATATTTTTATTTCGCCATATTGTTTCATTCAGACAACCTGCAGGTCTGTTTGCTCTATTTACTTGATCTTCCACTTCTGTTTCGAGCTTTCCGTGGCTACATAATGTGATGCCTAGATATTTAAAATCCATCAAGGTCTTTCACCTTTGTTCTATTATCTGACCTTCTAACTCCAGTTTACATCTTAGTAAATTTTCTGTTATAAGCATGCATTTTGTATTTTTTGGAAAAATTAACAATTTAAATTTTCCGGCGGTTATATTAAATTGGTGCAGCATATGTTGTAAATCATCTTCACTTTGAGAGAGTCGTATTGCATCGTCTGCATAGCAAATTATTTTAAGTTGTTTTTCTTCCATCCTTTTTTAATACTTTCTTTTTTTATTACTTCATCCATAATCAGGTTAAACAATTGAGGACTCAGGGTATCTTCCTGTCTTATCCCATTGCCAGCTTGCCAGCTTCAATACGGTCCGTTAGTTCTTCTTCTACTTTTACTTTTATTGTGTTGTTTTGGTAGATATTTTCGATCGTTTCGATTATTCCTAAAGCTATATCTATATATATATATATATATATATATATATATATATATATATATATATATATATATATATATACAAGGATTTCCACAGTTTTCACTGTATTCCTTCACTCAACCGTTTTCTCCAATTTTTCCTGTTTAGCCAGTCCCCTTCCTGTAGGTTTCTTCTACTCATTGCTTCGTCCACTTCATCTCTGAAAGATCTTCGGGGTCTGCCTCTCTTTCTTCTTTCTATCGGGCTCCACTCTGTTATTCTATTTATCCACCGATTTTGGTCTGCTCTTCTGACATGTCCGTACCAGGTTAACCTCTTCTGTTCGATAAAGCTATATCTCTTGCTTACAATAAGTGGATAAGGTCCTTTAATTTGACCCGATCAAATGCCTTCTTAAGGTCCACGAAACATAATATGTCGGTTTATAGTATTCTAATGATTTCTCTTGCACTTGCCTCTTTATAAATATAGCGTCGGTGCATGATCTTTCCGACCTAATACATTGTTGTTCTTCTGCTAGTGTTATAATTTCATTCAATTTATTTGATATCACTTTGGTTGTTAATTTTAGTGTTATGTTTAATAAATTAATTCCTTCATAATTTTCTGGGTCCGATTTGTCTCCCTTTTTGAAGAGAGGTTTCCTTAAGAGAGGTATTACTTATCATCTTCCCTCTGACTTGTCGTAATTGGTCACAAAACTTGTTTAATGCTTGATATTTTCTGGGCCGTATACTCCGATGATGGTGAGGTCTTTCTTTTCCATTCTTATCTTTGCTGTTACAATCCATTCTGATACGTATTGAAACTCTTTGATGTGATTTTAGTACCTTTGGTGTATTAGTAAAGCTACACCTTTTTGGCTCTTTGCTTTTGCTACTACACTGTAGATTAGTATGTGTTCACTTAATTTTGATTGTCCTTTTCCTGTCTTTTTTGTTTCCTGTAAACCCCAAATGTCTATTTGTTTCTCTTTCAGCACTTGGGTTATTTTTTGGTCCCTTGAATTGAGCGATATTTTTCTCTTGTCCTTATTTCTTGCTGTGGCCATCTTCACAGTATTAACCCGGTTTTGAGGTTGTACATCGTTTCTTTGATCAGTATTCGTTTTTGCGATTGATTTAATAGAATAATATCTTATTATTTTTGCTTGTGTAAAAACCAATATTTTCATTTTAAATTTGTTGCCTTTCCCACTTTCATTTGTTCTGTTTAAACCAAATATTTAAGGGTTTCTACTTTCTGAAGAATGCATATATCTGTTCTTTTTTCTGTCAGTTGGGTTTCTTCATTCTATTTATATAAATACATTTTTATTTTTCTTTATATTAGTTTTTAAGTCCAGTTGCTTCACCAAGCTAGAATTACATTTAATTTGTGTCCAACTGTTGCCTTTTTGTTTGCTACTACGTTAGTGATTTCTTAATAATACCAGTTTTCTCTCGTGTCTCACAAAATGTTTCTCTTGAAGCCATTTATCAGTGATCGATAATTATATGTGTTTTAATTTACTGGTTCCACTAGTTCCTCTATTAGTTACGTCATTAGTTACTTGTCTAATAGCGACCAATTCTTTAAAATTAACGTTAATTTGAACTTATTTTTTTGAATACTATGCTTAATGTTTTTTAGTGTATTTGGTATTCCAAGCTATCATTCCTGTATTTGGTAATTGATCTAGCGTGGCAATAAAAAATAATACCATTGATAACCAGTAAATGTATTCAGTTTCAAATATGTATGTTGTGGCTTTAGTAGTACAAAATATCCCTAATTTGGGAAACCGTTGGAAATCTTAGATCTGAAGTATTCTTCAATGATGTGGCGTTTGTTTCTATGTCAATATTTGTGTTCATTCAGCTTTTGAATTAACTAGTTTTGTTACAGCTATGTAACATATCGACAAAACATATTTCTTTTTAATACTGCTCTGTATATATTTCTTTTTCGACAAACATGTTTCTTTATTGAATATGCCTCTGTACTATATTTCTTTGCAATATTTAGTTATCGACAAAAAATGAGAATTTTGTTAAAAGTCTTGTTAAAAGTCTGTTAAAAATGCAAATTTTATTACCTTAGAGACCCTTTCATATTTTTTTGCGCCGATCCGTCGACACAAAACACATAACTGTATCGACACCTGCACAAATTAGACCTTTTTATTTACATAATACCCAAAATGCAACGTTTAGTTAGAGGCTAGCTAATTTGAGCGAAGATTTATGAAAATTATAAATATGCGCAGACCTTTTAATGCATATATTGGCATCTACCCGTCGCGCTCCTTGGTACAAAGAAAACAACGAATTGCCACTTCATGTTCATACCTGCGTCTTCCATTTTCATTAAAAGGTTTTATTAGCCTGTCGTAAAAAGATTTTATTACTTTTAAATTTAGGAAACTCTAAGCCGTAATTCATACACCTGTATTTTTGTTGTTATATTTTTACTAAAAGCTTTTCTAACATTTTATTTTGAATTTACAAACTAGAAGGCAATAAAATGATCGTTAATTTTGCACTTCGTTAAAAGTTCTTATAACTTGCTGTTTCTTAGCAGTAACAAGACGCTCTCTAGTCTTCAGTTGGTACAGCAATATCACGCGTTCTCTAGACGCTCTAAGACACTTTTTCAACCCCAGTTGTAGGCCAGTAAATAAACATGAAATACGGCGATAACCTATAATTTTTCGTGTCACTTCACTTTAGTACTCGTGCCGTTGGTTGCTTTTTATTTTTTAGGGGTGAAAACTCCCCCTATCAGAAAAAATAGGATAAAATTTAGATTTCTTTACTGTTTTCCGCCCCTTGCGAAGAAATTCTAATAGTTGTAGTATTTTTTTATTGAAACTATAAATACAATAATTTTTTTAATGAAAATGTTATGAATTTTTTTTATTTCAACATTTTCCGTAAATAAAGATGCATAGCGATATAAATTTCTCTCGATCATTTTATATAGTAAGGTTTGTTACAGTGTTGCAGTCTTACAAGGATATACCTAAGCCTTAAGTTTTTTGAACAGACACGATAAAGCATTTAAAAAATAATAAAATATTTTTTTGAAGTCGTTCTACGTGTTCAAAAATATTTTTTACAATATAAATTTTAGCCTGAAGGTATGCTTTGTTACAATTCCTATTCTTTTATCACGTACGGATAGTTACCAAAAAATTTTTATTTATGAACATTTCGGATTTAGCAAGTTTTGCTACAGGAAGTTCTTTACACATTAAAAGATAAGCCATAGACAATTCATTCTAAAATATGTATAAACGGATTACTTTGTGCCTCTCTATAATGTCTTATTTAATTCAGCTAAACTAACATACCGCTGTTTGATTAACCATATTTGTATTTGAGTTTCTTGTGCTTTTATAAATTTTAATATTGATGAATAAAATTAACATTATTAAAAAAAGAAAAAATACTACTTACTAACAGAAAAAAGTACACGACTTACTGACAATAAATGTAGTACGATATTTTTAACCAGCATTAATATTTTTAACATTGAATTGAATTTTTTTGTGAATTTTTTTCTAATGTAACACTCTTTATTTACCATTACCACTTCCTGCTGACAAAACTGCATTCGTCAGTTTTTATAAGGATATCAATAAAGCTATTTGGAATAAATCTTATTCGTCTATCAAACGACGTTTTAGATCTTACAAATTAGCGTGCTGGATTTCTTTTTAACTTCTTCTTTGAGTGCCTCTCCTATCGGAGATTGGATATCATTAGGGCGATTCTAATTTTATTTACTGCTGTTTTGAATAATTCGTTAGTGGTACAGCCAAACCACTCTCTTAAATTTCTCATCCAGGACATTCTTCTACGGCCTGGATTTCTGCGTCCTTGGATTTTTCCTTGCATTATATTTTGTAGGAATGTGTACTTTTGTCCTCTCATCAGGTGGCCTAAGTATTCAAGTTTTCTCTTTTTTATATTCAGTATAACTTCTGGATCGCTATTTATTCTGCGTATTACCTCTTCATTTGTAATTTTATCCAACCAACTTATTTTTAGTATACGGCAGGCGCACCACCCCATCTCAAAGCTTTCAAGATTTTTAACATTCCTCTGTCTAAGAGTCCATGCCTCAACACCGTAAACCAAAGTACTGAATACATAGCATTTTAACATTCTAGTTCGTAGCTGAATACTAATATCACTATTACAAACTAATTTTTTCATTTTTATAAAGGTAGACCTGGCAATTTTAATACGTCTTTTTATCTCGTGATTTTGGTCACCTGTTTCATTGATGAGGGTTCCCAAGTATTTGTATTTACTTACTTTTTCGAGATGGGTACTGTTTATTGCGGTACTAGTGTCATGTATTGGATTCTTACTGAAGGTCATATATTTGGTTTTTTTGACGTTCATCCTTATGCCGTAGTTATTACATATCGCATTCATACTTTCAACTAGATGTAGATCTTCCGCTGTTTTTGCCATTATCACAGTATCGTCAGCATATCGAATGTTATTGATAACTTCTTCATTAACTATTATCCCTTCGTTTGCATGTGAGAGAGCTTCTTGACATATTTGTTCGCTGTAGATATTAAATTAGAGCTGTGACAATATACAACCCTGTCGTACTCCTCTACGTATTTCTATTTCGTTCGATGTTTGGTCTTCTATTTTTATATTAGCTCGCTGATTCCAGTACAGATTTAATATTATTTGTATGTCTCTGGTGTCGATGTTCTTACCCTCCAGGATTTCTTTGAGTTTATTGTGGCGTACTTTGTCAAAGGCCTTTTTTAAAGTCTATAAAGCGGGCGTGTACCTCTTGGTTAACATCTAGACATCTCTGTGTTAGGACATTTAAGGCAAAGAGAGCTTTTAACTTATATGTTTTTAATTATATGATCGATGTGTTCGATCGATTTAGGTCTGGTGAACTCTTTAGGGACTCCAAAATCTAAATTTGGACCTCCCAAAGATAGTCCGAAGCAGTCGCTTCAGATATATAAGATATAGTATTATACAGTATATAAGGTACGGTATTGTCATGCATAAAAAATATTATCATCAAGGTATGGGGTGACAGATATCAAAATCTTTTCCAAGACTTCTGTTACATATCATACCGTAGTCAGAAATCTGTTTTGTCTAATACTTATGTTTCTCCACACGTGCTCTAAAGCAAGTGCCAGACTTGGCTATTGTTTGTTATCCACCATAAGACAACTATCTTTCAGCAGAGCTAATCCTATTGACCCATACTTTGACCCTTCTATTATCTGGCTTAAAGCAAAACCGAGACTGGTCCGTACCTGGATCTAAGCATCATCTTTCCATGCAAACATTAGCATATTAGAAAATAACAATACCATACATAACAGGATTATCGGAAAAGCTTAAAAGGATAGGAAATAAATTCAACATTTTAACAACATTCAAAACAACAAACACGTTGAGATCTATTTTGTCCAAAATCAAACCTAACAATGAACAAGAAAGGACAAAGAATTGCGTTTATAAAATACCTTGTAAATGCGATCAGTTTTATTTAGGTGAAACATCAAGGCCATTAAAATGTTAGAATAAGTGAACATCAATCCTATATTAAAAATAAAGAGTTTGATAGATCTCAAATATGTAAACACGCATGAGATAATGAACATAGGGTTCAATGGAATGATTCAAATATAGTCCTAAAAGAAACGGATAGTAAAAAGAGAAAAATCAAAGAAGCGGCTCTAATTATGCGAAATGAGACCAATTGTGTCGCGAATTCCTCGGCAGAATGTAGTAGGATCTGGTTACCCATATTGAAAGAGGAAGTTATTAAAAAGAAAATACCAGTATTGGTAAGTCAGTAACATATAGAGGATACATTATTTATGTTTTTTAAATAACAAACATATAAAAGCAGAAATTGGTGTTTATTGAAGGTAAACTAAATGCACGACCAAATACTTTTTTCCTGGTTTTTCCCTCATAATTTACTATGGAATCACTAACAGGAGAATTTTACTGTCATCATGGCATGTATTTGTTTTTTAAAGACGAATTACATGCTATGATCTTTTCTGACGGATATTCTCAAGTTAAAGTTGATTTCATGTAATCGAATGAACTATCTTATAAGTAAAGTCGTCCCAGGAACGCAACTTAACAATATTGGCAATATCATTTTAAAGTCGTCTATTTTAAAATGTATAATGCATGTCTGAATTGTCAATATAGATGAGTCAGATAAAATTAAATTATTGGAAGAATTTTTCACTAAGTAACAAAAAAACAAAATTTGTTTAATTTACTTATCATCTTGCCAGTTAAGGGATGTGAGTGATCAAAAGTAAATTAAGATACACGATGGCTTGCCTAAGATTCCTCTTCTGTAGGCATTATGCCTCTATTCCATCCGGAGTAACTGAAAGGCGATACTGGACTGAAACACAAGAAATAAAGATATTGATGTTGGAATGGAGAAAATACAAAAATAAAAATTATCGACTATACAAAAACGTAAATAAAATAACCAAACAAAAAATCAAAGAAGCGAAGCGAAGGAATTTTGGCTAGCAGAATTTGGCCCCAACAACGCTGTTTGCTTAGCTTGTCGTTTTGCTTCTTTCCCACTTGATTACGCATCAAAACAATGTGGACTTGTGTTAATGTCGAGATTAGCCGGTTAATGCCCGATTGAAGGCTAAAGATAGTTTATCCTCGGATATTAACCATATAGACTGGTGAATCTCGATATTAACTGGGCAATATTGAGATTAGCCTGATTTCAGACGTTAAACGTAACACAATGTTGTGAAAGGCTGTTCTCAGAAGCGGGTAATATTAACGAAGAAAAACGCCATCGTTTGCTGTCACAAATGCTGAATAATTTTTTTTTATTTATCACAACTTACCAGTGACAAATATTTTTGGGGCATTACTAATAGTGATATACAGGTAGAGACTAAAGTGAGAGTTTTATTTATTTTTTTTTATATTCATTTTTAACCAAAGTTTTTCTTCATATTAGTTTCCTCATGAATAAAGTAAAGCTTCGGTAGGAAATTTTCACTGAAATCGTAACAGTGAGAGAAAAGAGGGCGACGGTGTTTAAAATTTAAAAACCATAGTCGTGGTATTTTTCCAGAAGGTGACATGTCTCGAAAATCATTTATTTACAGTGGTCAACTTGTTAAACTGGTCTTGCAATAAACAGTCGTCACGTAAGCTGTTATACGTGATAATTAAATATTTTCATTATATACTGCTAACGACTTGGTTTATTACTTATACAAATATTTTCATTTAAACGATCTTTGGTGGCTACCTATAGTAGGAGTCATCATCAAGATTGAATAAAATTATTGCACAATTTGTCGGTGATTCATAATATGGTTAAAACATTTTTAAAAATTAAGCTGACTAAGTACCTCGGATTCCTTATTAAATTGTACAGACATTAACTTCAAGTATTCATATTTGAAACATGTACATAGTTTGAAAGTTATAAATTTAATAGTCGTGGAGAACTTGAGACAATTTTGTGCTGTTCCAAACAGAGATTATTCGGCTAGGCCAGACTCAAAAATTCCTGTATTATAGCTCTTATAGCCTATAGTATTTACTTTTTCAAATACAGTATTTGTCCTTTATTTTTATTATATTATTTGGTTTAAAATATATTCTTCTATCCATTTACTATAAGAATAGTATGATTACATGACGTGTGCCAATTAACTTTGTTCGATTTCTATGGGGGAGCGATGGGTAATTACGAACACTTACAGGAAAATAATTGTTTATTTTACAGATAAAAACATTGAAAACTCGGAAACTACTACAGAGTGGTTAACAGTAATACAGCTATTATTTTTTCTTATTTAAATATCAATGTCGTCAGTTTCATCATCTTCGTATAATGTATAATCTTCGTCTTCGCTTGAAGATTGTAGTACTTTTCTCTTTAGATTGAAGGCGACATGTCACTGAATGAAACATTTTTTTTATATTCACATATCTGGTTTTTTTTGGAAGGTCCTGGTTGGGGTTCCAGTAATTCTTCTTGAATAGTTTGTGAAAGGCCTTCCTGAATATTATGTTTTTGAGTTTGATTATCGTTTAAACGTTTGAAGTATAAAAGTCTTCTTCACTTAATATATTTCGGTTGAATGGAAAATTTCCGGTCTTCTTAAAGCCATTTGCAGCTTTGTCTATGCTTGCAACTCTAGTACACGCCTTTGAGAATAAAGTGCTTATGTAGCACATTTAAATTTTCTCATAGGGCTGAGATTTTAAAAACAAATCACATTCAACGTTACATGCTCGCTTTAGTGATGAGAAAAAGCTATCGTCTTGTGGTTGCAGACGATTTGAGGTATGCGGAGGTATTGACAACATAGGGACCTCATTTTCTTAATAAAAATTATAAATTACAATAAAGCAATGACCGGAGTGCTTTTCCAACACCAGTAAGATGGGATCATCTCTTGTAGGTTTATTGGTTTTCGCAAAATTTTGAATCCAAAAAAAGAAACACTTCTTCGTTAATCCAACCGCTTTTTGAACAGAAATACACAGAACCTGGAGGTCCATCCTTTTCTGAAGCAGAAGCTCTTCTCAGTCTTGGATAAATAAATAGTGGAGGTGTAAAAGATCCGCTGGTACTCATACAATAACATACCGTCACATTCTTGCCTCTCTCCACTCGTAATTGTTTATCCACCTTTAGGACCAATAATCCGATTGAGCCGATTTACGTTTGTAATATCAGTTTCATCGAAATTACAGTCAATATTCGACTAGGTAGAAACTTGGAGTAGGATGCAGTATGTCACACTTACTGTTTAATTTATATATTGAGGAAGCCCTAGAAAATTGAAAAAACCACTGCCAGGGAATGGGAATCCCCATAGGAAATGATGTACTGTTCTCTCTGATCTTTGCGGATGACCAAGTCGTCCTAGCTCAAGATTATTATGATCTAGAATTTAATGATAAAGCATTTCTACAGAGAATATGCAAAATGGGGGTTACAAGTCAGCATGAAGAAAACGGAGTATTTAGTTATCAATTCAGATGCAAGGTTTGAAGTGTTGATAAACGAAGACGTGGAAATCAAACAAGTGAAAAAATTTAAATATTTAGTTGCACTCATTGATAAGAACGGCTTGGGGGAAATCGAAATTAAACACCATATTAATCAGGGACGTAAAATTGTAGGATGTCTGAACTCCTTATGGTGGGATCGCAACATTTCCAAAAGGAACAAAAAAGAATAGGGCAAATTGTGGTTGAATTAGTTCTTTGTTATGGCTCTGAAGTATGGACAAGTAATGCAGACCTGAAGAAAAGACTGTTAACAGTTGAAATGGATTATTTGAAAAGTGCTAGAATATCAAGGGTGGAAAGGAAGACCAACGAATCAATAAGAAATAACATGAATGCTACAGAAACGGTCATTGACAGAATATAAAGAAGAGGTTTAAAATGGTTTGGACACCTATTAGGAACGTCTGACGAACGTTAGCTCCAAAAACTTCACAGAAGCCCCCTGGAAGAAAAAAAGGAGGAAGACCTCGACGCTCATGGAATGAAGGAATTAGAAGAGCGATGGAATCTAGAGGTCTAGAGGTTTGGAGGAGGAGCATGCCTTGGACCGGGAGGATTGGCGGAGGAGAACGGAAATACCGCGATAGCCGTCTCCAAAATGTATTGTATTTACAAGTTGGATCCTGTATAATGTATATATATATATATATATATATATATATATATATATATATATATATATATATATATATATATATATATTACGGAAACTTAACCCAGGATCCATTGACATAAATCCATAGCTTTGAGGGCCTCTTTCGTAACTGAATTGGGGTTAATCCATAAAATATTTTAGATAAAGTAAGTAAATGACGGCTTGTTTCTACTTCCTGTTCATCTAAAAAGAGAGTGTGAGCAGCACGCCTACCTTCATAAAATACTCTAGTGACTCTGTTTTGTAATATTGTTACAGGTGTATTAAATTGATGTGCAGCTTCTCTTAGGCCATAGCGTCTTTCTTTAATTGCCTGGAGCTGATTTCATTTAATCATCAGTCCATGAAAGACATCGTTTCCTTTTAGAAGGCATCTGAAAAAGATACAAATTGTTAAATAAGCAAAAGGAAAGCAAAAAATTTAACGAATCTAAGCCAAATTGGTAAAAGAGTAAATGCGAGTAAGGAAACACTTGGCTGGTAATCACAAACTGTAAGCATGTATTCTATGATGTTCGCAATTACCCGCTATTTGCTATTATTATCTTTATAATGTATATTGGACTTAGGAGTAAGTAATAATAGAGCAGAGTACTTTATTCAAAGATCGAATGAAGATTTTATAACTGGAAATCAAAAAGTTATCAGAAACTAAATTGACCAGATTGATCATCATAAACACAATATTCCAAATTCCGTAAAATCCTCTAAAGCATCTAAACGTTGATGTTTCTTTATTTTTCGGTGAGCTGATATAAGTTACACATTCAGTAATTTAGTAGTTGGAGGTAAACTAAAATCGTTGTCTTTAGTCCTATGCGGAGTCGACTTCCATAATTACATTTTTTCATAAGTTTCTATCTTGGTCATACCAATATCAATCCCCTTACTAACGTATCCTGACCCCAGGTTTTCTGTAGTATTCACTATTCAGTAATGAAAATAAATAAGGAAAACACCGAGCCCTAAAGTATATCCGCATTCACAAGAAATTGAAGTGAGTCGATGTGAAAACTGCTATTTTGTGACGATACCCGTTACATCTTCTCCTCCTGGAGCTAGTTCAGTGACGCTCGCATCAGATTTTACTATAGAGAAAAAACTAATATAACGCCAGTATAGAAGCTTCTCTTCAAAAACCTGCGACAAGTCACCAACTGATCAGAAGAAGCGCAGATCGACCTAGAAAGAGATATACGTAGTGATAATATTCTAAGAATAAGAGGAAACCTTGAAGAACAAAGAAAAAATGCTTAAATAAAAGAATAAAATGAAGAAAAGAAGAACCATAAATAAATTTTTATTTTGTTATGCATATATCTTTGTATATACTATATTTCATACATTGTTTACGACACCCTATACAGTCGTAGAAAAAATATAGTCTACAATTGTCATAGAAAGTATATTTGCTACTTATACAAATACCTACTACGTCGCCTACAAATCTACAAAAAAAATTTTTCATACTCGTTCTAAACATGTTATATTAAAATTCTTTTGTTAGCCTTCCTTTTTCTTACTTGGTAAATAATTTAGAAAAACCAACGGCTTCTAGAGAAAAAGTGTGCGTGTTGATACTCAGTTATTACGTGTCTGAATGCCCTTTGTGTCGACTAAACGGATTGACTGAAACATGTACATAATTTGTAATTCAGTAAACATTCACCCTGCTATAATTTCTCATGAACACCAAACAAAAGGATTTTTACGATCACACGGGGTGCTGTGATGATATTTAACAATTAGAGACTCCCTCCGTGCCAGTTTGTACCAAGAATTTGTTCATGTTAAAATAAAGGGATATCTTATATATGCGTCTGATTAGAAACTCCACAAGTTTATTTTATTTTAGTGTTTTACATTCATTACAGGGTTTAATGAACTTGTAGTAATATACCTACTTTTAAAAGATAAAATACTAAGCTATCGCGAAAAATTTACTTATTCATACGAATTTATATACTTAGGAAATACAGAACCAAATAATTTGTTTAATATCTAAAATCTTAAAATATTAAAATAATTAGTTGACGCACTAGGTAAAAAGAAGAAAACAGAGCAATAGGAAAGTTTCTCGAAAGAAATGGAATAGAATTTTTGACGTTTCGATTTCCCTCTCGGAACTCTCAAAATATACATTGATTTTTGGAATGGAAACCGAAATCTCAATAGTAATTCTCATTTATGCCCATACAATTTGGTACTGAGTGTATGTGTAAAATGATAATACACAAGTTTTGTGAGAGCAAAAAGTATAACTAATTTTAAATCGGCCTAATAAATGGATGAAATCCTTTCAGTTTCTATTCAATGATAGCTTTCATTATTAGTACTATTTGTGTAACTTAATTATGTATACTTATAATTATGTAACATATTAATTTGTAATTACTGCGTTACAATAATCGGTCTACGTCATTAATAATTTTTAACGGGGATAATTGACGATTATTGTTCTTCCTTCGTAGATCTTGATCCAATTCACTTGTCATTAAACGCTGCCTATACAACATCTGTGACGTCATTTTCTAATAAGAAAAATGTAATAAGTATTAGAGGTCAACGACTGCATACCTGTCGAATTAGCTTTCAGACTTAATAGTAATTGGCTGTTCGTGCTTCTTTTAAATTGTTTAAATTAGTTCACCAGGGTGACGTTTTTATATCATACCTATATCTAATGATATACGATTTCTTATCAAAAATAAGAAAAAATACATTCTTAGAAGTTTAACGACAATACTGAACTGAGTTTATTAATCTAATTTATTAACTTTATTTATTATAAACATGTTTTAACACTTAGTTTATTAGAGTCTTTATTTAATTTATATAAAGTCTTACAATAATTTATTTACACTAATTTATTTTACATTGACGCTATTAACACGATTCTACATTTCCGCGTTACAATTATTCAACCCCTCTCGAACAGAATGGAACACCAGACAGGTTTCTAGCGGGTCGGAGAATATACTAGAAAAATACTTATTAGAAAAACATGTCTACAGTTTAGACATGAGTCATATTTATCGTAGTAATACTCTCTTTGTTAATTATAAATATGACAGAGAGGACCAGATAGCTCAAGCGATAGAGTGTCTGACTTTCACGCAGAAGGCCGGGGATTGATCCTTAGCGCCGGCAAAAACATCTAGATACTCTAAAGGCCGCGACACACCTATCATACAGCTTTCCGATCCTACTCCGATCATACATAGTTCGGCGGCAGGGTACCTTTCTGTATACATGGAAGGGTGGAAAGTTGAAAGCTGTGTTCTATCTATGTAAATTTTTTCGCTGAAAATATTCAGCCTCCAAACTATGTATGACCGGAGTAGTATGGGAAGACTGTATGATCGGTATGTCCCGGGCTTTAAATATATATAGGCCTCACTCGGACTCACCCTGAATAAAATAAGTATTTCGGATAAAACCGTGAATAGTAAAAGGCGGTTGAAACGTAGCACCAGTCCTGTTACCTTCCTTGTATACCGCAGGTCCAAGAGATAGTAGACTACCCGGCTATAATTCCAAAGCCGCACTAGCGGTATAAAGGGAGACTATTATTATAAATATTGTAGCGTGTTTAAAATAAAATGAGCGGTTCTGATTTATTTAAAACTATTTATTTATAAGCTTACAGCATGATTATCTTACCAACTAACTCACTTATAAAAGCGCTTTGTCTTGTATACTTACGCTTTGTTGTTACGGCAATCGCTAATGCCTGCAATCGTATATTCTGGAGATTGTGACACGTGATCCGTTGAAGGTACGTTATTTCGTTACACTGCTTCCCTCTACGTCTGAACGTCCCGTATAGCAACTTAACATGAAGGCTCAGAATGGCAGAATCTACTCTCTAGCTCTGCATAAACCACTCAGGAAGAAATAACAGTCTACTGTCATTGAAGGACACGATCTCTTCGTGAAAGACACACAGTAATTCGTACGTTGGTTTCTCGAAAGATCACTTCAAGCATGTTTTTGACAATCTTCCAATCCAGATTTTTTAGTACATAGCCTATCTTTGGTGAAGGCAAATTCTTGATGTTATAATTGCACACGATTTTCTTCAAATTAGTTAAAGCACATTATATGTCATCGTAGCTTGTCTTGTCTGTATAAGAATTCCTTGTCACCATATACAGCAAAGATCGAGAACCATCTTCTAATCGCAGTACTCTTCCGACTTTAGGCTGCTGATTTTTAACTCGTCCAAGCGACCGAGTTTCTTATTGAATACGGACGAGATTCCTTTAGTCATCTCGAAATTTGGGGCAACACAGTGGACTAAAGAGACGTTTTCCGAAACACGCCGAATCTAGCACTCGTTCTTTCTGCGTAATTTGACATAAATTCCTTAAAACTTGGTTGTCGGTCTTCTTTAATCTCATGTTGAAGGGTTTGTGCTCTTCTGTTTCATTTGAGCCAACATAAGGTACAAGACAATTTATGTGAACACCTTTAGATTTACCTTTTGGCAACTTCTCAATTTGGTATATTACGTATTTGTTTTCTTTCAATTTCATATGGACCTTCCTATTGTCTTTGCAGTTTAGGAGACAAGCGTCAACGACGTTGTGGAGTATACAACCAAACAAGATCACCTACTTCAAAGCTTTCATTCTTGAATAGAGAATCATATTGATCTTTCATTCTGTCACTGGCCAACTGGATGTGTTGTCGACCAAGTTTATAAATGTTGTTCATTCTTAACTTCAGGCCATCTACATGTTTTTCGCTTCTTCGCTACAAACTCTTAAGTCGCAGGGCAAACGAACTTCACGACCCAACATCAGGCAGGTTGGGATCTGGCCTGTAGTTTCATTCACGGCCGAACGATAGGCCATTAGGAATAAATAAATGTGCTGGTTCCATTCTCTTTGATGTTCGGATACAACTTTGAACAGCTGTTTACTCATCGTTCGGTTTATTCACCGTCATGCAACCAAGGCAATACTTCTGGCACTTTACTTAAGTACAATCAACTGAAGCTTAGATTTTGTACCATCATCGTTATCTAAGATTTTATACAGAACATCATCTTTTAGTACCAAAAAATTCCATTGGCTACAGTAACTTCTGGACTACATGCACTAATATCTTGCCAAGAAGGTCTCTCACCTTGACGCATCAAATTCAATACTTTTTCTATACATATATTATCTGCTTGGGCGTCTTGTAGCTGTTAAAGCTGCTATTAATCATTAATGATGGTCGTTCGTCTTACGGGGCAAAGTCAGTCCTCTAATTTAAGCACCTTCTTCTAATTTGCACTCCATGGTCGTCTCGAAAGGGCTTCAGCATTTAAGTGCAACTCTTTTTTTGCCAAACTCCCCTACTTACGTGCGGATGTAAAAATTCTACTTCAAGTAGGGACATATGATCCCCGGTTATCCAATTACATCCTGTCTTCTCCTATCGAAGATCGGTAACAATGTTGGTAAATTCTTTTTGATTTTGGGCATTTCTTAGCAAATTGTTCGAGCCCAAGCCTGTCCAATCTCGTATGATATTCAATTTCAATGAGCATACTTTATCTGCTCATTCGGTAGAGAACTTCCAAGTTTGCTTATCAGCATCCATTTTGACTTCTTGAGGCTTATGTCGTAGTGCTCACTGATGGCATTAACCCTTTCCATTATCTCTTATAATTCATCTGTCTTACTGGCAATAATCCACCGTTGATTTTTAGACCACCTGTTGCATTTTTAAAAAAATTACTTATAGTAAATATTGAAGAAGAGTGGAGATAAGATACACCCCTGTCTGCACAAATACAGGCCAGTTATTCCATGTGGCAGAAGGTCGAGAAGCATTTGCAATGGTGATCGCCATCGTCAGATAATTCTGATATAGCATGTGAAGAAGAAGATCATGATTAACATCGTCAAATGTATTTCTAAAATCCACGAAGCACAAATATACATACTTATTAACGTCTTTACACCGCTGTGTAAGCACCCTGAGAGCGAAAGCTGCTTCTATAGTTTCAAGTGCTTTCCGAAAGCCATACTGCGATCTATTAATATTTGAGTCACATTTATCATATAATTACGAGTATTCTATGTATGATCTTGATGAAAGCTTTAGTGATGTGATTGACCAAGCTTATAAGTCGGTGTTTCCCACAGAGCTAGGCATTTGGTTTCTTTTGTATTGTCATAAAAAGACCCTAACAAATTGTGTTAGCCGTAAAGTTTTTGGCTACTCATAATTATCAATAAACCGTATCACAATGGCGTAACTAATCACGGTTAAGTCTAGATTTGACTTTTATCATTCAGATGGTAGTCTGATTTTAAGGGAACGCGAATAGAGATACTTATAAAAAAAAATATGGCATCAATGATTGCTATTAGAGAATAATTGTTGAATTTTTGAATTTAATTTTTAAAATTTCATACTTATTTTGAGTCTTTATTTATAAAATATAATTTAAAAGTGTGTTGCTTATGTCTTGTTTTATTGTGACTAAATATAATTATCCACTTCAACAAACTCGCAGTGTATAACCGATAGAAGTTAACAAAATTATAAACAAACATTTTGTGAAATGATATAAAAAACTTAAAATGGACCAAGGTTAAAGAGCTTTGAAAAAAGAACTCTTTCGTGTTATAAGAATTGTATATGATTCACTTGTTTTGTAAAATGCCAAGGAAAGGAATGCTACGATTAATATAAAATTCCCATGAACAGAAGCTGACCTCGTTTTTAGATACACACAAGGGAAAATCCCGTGCAAAATAGGGTCGTTTATGTATGCGTTATCCACAATAAGAGAATAGGAAACGTTTTCGAAATAAAAGAAATACCCACATAGGATGAATATAACATGATACATTTCATTTTAAAATGTATTCAGTGGTGTAGGGAAAGATAAGTTTATTTATATTTCCACGAAACTGTATCTTATGTTCATTCCATTTTTTTAATTGTAAAAATATTGTATTATTTATTCTTCTTTTTTCTTTTTAAGCTATTTTAGAATAATTATACGTAGTTATCGATCACCATGGCAAGTGTTTCACGGTCTTCTGTCATATGAACAAGTTGTTCTGGGTTTCGTATTTTGGTCTAATCTAGAATGTTTCTCTGTCATGAAGTTTCCTTTCTTTTTATCTCCACAAGAAATCACAAGTTCCTGTAGTTGGCTGTATACCATATATAATAAAAAATATTACTAAAAATCCTTTATAAAAGGTGTATAATTTAAAAAACCCAATCGGGCTATATCACAAAATGTTTTCGGAATCCATATTCCATCATCAGTGCACCTAATATATACTTATATATATTATGTGTTATATACTTATATATATATATATATATATATATATATATATATATATATATATATATATATATATATATATATATATATATATATATATATATGTGTGTGTGTGTATATATTATATATTTATATATATTATATAATTATATAATATATTATATTATATACTTTTTAGATGCACTGATGATGGAATATGGATTCCGAAAACGTTTTGTGAATTTTTAGTAAAATTTTTTGATTTTTATCTATTTCCTTTCAATATATGCTCCAAATAAGATATTTTTTTACATTTAACTGTTTTTGTTAGCTCTCTGTTCTTGTTGACCCTCTCAATATTTCGGTGTTAATTGTGTGTGCTGTCCAATAAATCATTAACATTGGCTTATGTGTCCACATTTCTAATGCTTCAATTCGGTTCATCGTTGGTATTTTTAGCGAAAACGCTTCTACTTCATAGTACAGTACTAGCCGAACTTAGCACTTGCCCATTATTTTTCTTAGTTCTAAACTGGGCAGGTCACGTAGCCCGATATAATGACAACAGGTGGACACAGAGAATTCTAGAATGGAGACCAAGGACGACAACAAGAAGCATGGGAAGACCTCAAAAAGATGGGTAGATGACATAAGAGCAGTGGCAGGCAAACAGTAGATTAGATTGGCGCAAGATAGAGAAAGATGGAAGCAATTGAGAGAGACCTACATACATTCAGGAGTGGATGGAAAATGGTTGACAAAGAGAAACTGAGATGGTTCTCCTTCTTCTTAAGGTGCCCTCTCCATTACTGAAGGTTGGCTACAACTACAGCAAATTGCTCTCTATCTTTAGCTGTTCTTAGTATCGAATGTGTGTCCATACCAGTAGAGTCTCTACAGGTAATTTTTTAACTAGGAGCATTTTCTTCTTCCTGGAACTCTTCTTCCTTCCACTTTCCCTTCCATTATCGGTCGTAGGAAGTTGTATTTTTCTTCTCAGTAAATATCTCCTAGATAACTCGTTTTTCTGGTTTTTACAATATTTAGGAGTTCTCTCTCAGTCCCCATTCTTCTCAGCACCTCGTTGTTGGTCACGTGCTCTGTCCAAGAGATCTTCAGCATCCTTCAAAAAACCCACATCTCAAAGGCTTCTACACGTCTTATACTTGTGATTCCGAAAGTCCATGTTTCCACTCCGCATAGTAATATGGGATAAATGAATGTTTTTACAAATTGGTATCGGATATCCAACGATCAGGTTGAGTTTATTAGTAATTTTTTCATTCTTTGAAAAGCGGACCTAGCATTCTATATACGAATTATTTCAATTTCATAGTCAAGATCGTTTACGTAACGAATATTAATGTCGGCATTTGGTGCACGTGTAACGGCCATTACTTTTGTTTTATTTGTGTTTATATTCTTCTGTGTATATAATCTTCTTTTTGGTAGTTCTCCCATAATAATGTTTACAGCATTTTTCTTTGCGATCTTCATTAGCTGTTTGATCTCTTGGTAGAATTCTCGTATTTCTCTTTCTGGTTTTTCTCCTGTAGGAGCATATACTTGAATAAAGTTAATATTTCGAGGAGTGGTATTAATTTGTAGCATAGCTATTCTATCAAATATAGGTATAAAGTTTTTTACACATTTACTGCTTTTCTCGTTTAACTATAAATGCCACACCGTTATAATGATAAGGATCGTCATTACCAGCATAGTATATCACATGATTATCAATGTTTGTCTGTCCAGATCCAGGCCACCTAACTTCACTGACTCAGAGAATGTTGACTCCTATTCTTTTCATTTCTCTCACGATGTTACGAGATTTTCCTGGCATAAAGAGAGATTTTGCATTCCAGGTTCCAATTGTCAATGTGTCATTTTTGTTTTCCACTTTCAGGTGGTTCCTAGCATTTAACTTGGAGATTCTTAGCACCCCTTGACCATTTAAGGTCTGCCACGGACTAGGGGCCTATTGTTTTCCATAACTTTCCATAGTCATAATATCTTGAGAATATTTAGTTTATTGGTTTCTCCTTGCCTTACACACCGCAGTATTACAACCGATTAAACCAATATCTGATTGTCGCCTATAAGTATCTGGTTTTAAGCCTATTAAAAAGGCCTTCTTAAGGCGTTCTTCTCTAGCCTTGGAGTTAGTAATGGCATAGCTATTGCCCTATACCATGTCCTCAGTTGATCCGCGGGTGCTTATTTGGCGAAACTTATTCACACCGATCCAGTTGAATATACAGGACGTCCCCTATCAGCAATATGGGACGCGCCGTGTCGGGGTTGAGGACTTCTCCGCCCAGTCTGTCTTAGTCGGAGTGCTGAAGAATCCCTACTTAGTTCAGAACTCTTCCTCCACAAAAGCTGACACCGGCCACAGCTGAGATGGTTATTTAAAAAAAAATGTTCCTATTAAAAAAGGTTTTTGGTCATTGCGAATTATTTCTATGTCAGGATCCAGTTGGTCCGTTATAATAGTTCTCAAATATCTAAATTTTATTTTATTATCGTTCATTTTTATCTTCATTTCATCCCGTACTTGTGGATACGATTCAGCAAACCCTGATCAATGCTTTCTGATAAAATTACTAAAATAATATATAATAATTACTTTAACCATTAGTAAGTCACCATTTATTTTTATTCCATTCCATTAGTTGGTTTTGAGTGGTATTTTGAATAGATTATTTGAGGATAAATTGAATAACATTGGGGATAGAATACAACCATGTCTATCTCCTCTTTGTATGATGTTTCGTCGGTTATATTACTAGCTTGACTCGACTACAAATTTTTGATCGTGCAAATATATTTGTCAGTCTTTGTATTCCAGGCCAAACGCAGGTGGGAAAGTTATTAAAAACTTATACTTATTAGTCTCCTGTGAAAATAAGGACCAATATGCACACTCTGCGAATATGAAAACGTTCTATGAATGTGACAATATTGTTCTGTAAACAACTTGGAAAGTTCTTAGAAAAAATAAGTTACTCTCAAACCCTCCAAGATAAAGAATATGCCAATAAATTTCTATAAATAGAAAAATTAGCATTCTAAAATTCAACTTAACTTACCTTAGCGTATCTCGTAACGTTACAGCCCTTGAAGATCTCAGCCTACTTCAAGACATCTCCCCATTTCCTTTCCTGTTGTTGGCTCGCTACCACCACCGTCAGAGTTCCAAACTCCCTAGATCACTGTGCTTGCCATCTATTCAGACGGTTTCTTGCTCCCAGAAACGTTTCCTTAATGGTTCTTTCCTGTCGTACTCTTAATTCATCCCACTTTATCTGCCCTTTCTTTATTTTAGTCACAAAGTCTGGTATTCCAAACAGCAGCTAAAGTTTGCGGTTTCTTCTTAATCTCCAGATTTTACTGTCTCTAACTGGTTCATAATTTTTCCAAGCATTTTTTTCTCCCATCTGAGCGTTTTTTCATCCTTTTTGGATAATATATATGTCTCGCTTCCATAAATCACTATTAGATAGATTATGCTTAGGTACAAATCTTTGTAATCCTATTGACAGGTCTAGACTTGTCTAGACTTGTCTAGAACTGCTGTACAGTGAAATATCTTTTGTTGGCAGTTTTCATCCTTGTCTATCTTGGAGCTATGTCAATTTATGGTGACCTCTTGATCTTGTGCTTCCTCTTGTTGCTTTGCTATTAGCATGAACTTGGTTTTTGCTCTGAAAACTCTTCAGTCCTACCTCTTCGGCATATTGTTTCAGAGTTGTATAGGATTCTTCCAAGTATCGTAATAACTTTGCAAGTAACCCTATAGCATCTGCATAAACTAGGTTTTGGGTCATTCTGTAAAACAGAGTTCCAGCTGGGTTATCTAGTAACCTTCTCACGATTCCTTTAAGAGCCAAGTTAAATAACACAGTAGATAATATATCTCCTTGCCTTACACCGATTGTTATTTCTAGAGGTGCTGAGAAGTCTCCTCCTATTTTAATCCAACTACTTGCTGATTTAAGTGTCATTTTGACCAATCGTACATATTTCTGCGAAACGTCAAATTCTCTCATGTCCCAGATAGATATTCTTTTTTTAGTCGAGAGTCTATAGAGTCTATGATAGTGGTGTTACTAAGTATTTTTGTAAAAACAGTATACGAAGGGAGATGTATGTCATCTGCTCCTGAGGCTTTGTGGTTGTTTAGAGCTTTGATGACCCCAGCGATCTGTTCCTTAGCTGGTATCTCTACTTTTAGTTTTGGAAGATCTAGTCTAAATATTTCCTCTTCTCGGTTTATACGTGTAACCTCTTTAACCTCCCAGTTTCCTGTATCGTTCAGTAACTCACTGAAATACTCTTAATAAGATAGACTATCCTTCAAAAATAGCTGTTTCATCCCCAACCAAGAAGACATTAAATCGGCAATAATTCTCATCTAAATAACAGTCGTTTAAAGTTTCACCTTAATACAATCAGCACCTTAGACGTTTCTGCGAAAAAGAAAAGAAACAGCAGAATATATACTATGCGACTATGTATATGTACTTAATATGTTCTGCAAACAGCTTTAAATGTTTTTAGGAAGGAAACGAGTTAGTCTTACATCCTCGAAGATAAGGAATATGCTCCTCAGAAAGCTTATCAACTTCACTGGAAGTATTAGCATTCTAAAGTTCAATAAATTAAGATTAAGCACAAAAAATTGTGCTAGGTCGATGTTTAAAGATAATAAATGGCTTATATGACTTTATTAATTGAATTATGTTTTTAACATCCTTTGAAAAGCAAGTTTTCTTTTTACACTATTTGTCGAGTAATAAAAATCACAATGATAATATTTTGTCAAGATAATATTGTTCTTCACTGATCTACATTTTCTTTTATAATTTTAGTAAGGTAATAATAAATTCTTTATAACTACAAATTCTAACTAAGTATAATAGTGATTTACACTTGTCTAAAGAATATAAAACACTTGACCCCAAGTTCATTAAACTGTGGAAGTATGCCGTCTCGCCCGTTTAAGCTTACTCCAAAGTTGCAAGGTGTATTCAAGGGGTATATAGACTGTTCTACAACAATAGAAAGAAAACAAATAAAAACTTCGAACCTAGACTTTGTTTCAATGCCATTGAACATGAAAAATGATTAATTAAAAATTTCACGGCGTCCCTTACACAATATCCATTGTTTGTGGGTGTTGATTGTTTATGAGTCACGCTGCACTTTGTTTAAGTGGATTCAATCGGTTAAGGATTTTAAGGTGTTGCATCATTACATTATTGTCAAATGTTACTTGATAAACATTATCATTAAGTAATGTTTCAAACCGTGTTTGTCAAACCGAGTTAGTGTAAAAACGTCTTTTTGCACTAATTCTTTTTTATTTTTACAAAGAAAGATAGCTAATAATGCAAGGACGAAATGTTGGATAAGTGCCAATAAACCAAATATTTTTTGATACATTTGTGAGTCCTTGGTCTTAACTACTTACTAGATTTTTCAAAAGAGCGCCTACAGAAGCTTATTAGTGGTGTAAGTCACAATGAGGCACATGAACTCGTTATAAAGAAGAAAAAAGTGAGAAAATGCGATAGATTTTTAGAGATTACAGAAAGAAATGTAGAGATCGAAGTCAACAATTACCAAAGATGTATGGATAAGACAAGGTAGACAAATAAACCTGTTAGATAATGTCACACCAGAAACAAGATCAAATAAATCAACGCAACTAACAGAGAACGAACTACAAGAAGTCTTAACGAAACAGAAAAATAGAAATACTCCGAAAAAAAAAGGAATATCGAAAGAACTTATAAAAAATTGTGGACCACAGCTGACAAAATAGTTAAGAATGATGTTAAAATCTTTAAATTATCAAAAATATCAGAGAACGAGCATTATAACCCCTTTTTTATTACTCGAAAAATCACAGAAAAATAAATCTGCTAAGTATCAAGCTAAAACTCTCAAACTCTATTAGCTTTTTATTTTAAATATACAAAAAATCTGTATCTCATGGTAAAGAGTCATGATGATTTTATTTTAAATATACAAAAAATCTGTATCTCATGGTAAAAAGTCATGATGATAGATCAATGATTTGTAGTTTATCTCCTCGTCGCTACAACCTATAATCCTCAATAAAATTCAAAATCATGTGCCTAATCGGCTTTTAATCAATTAATTTGATTTCTTACAATGGCTCCAATGTTGTAATTTGTCATTTTGTATTTATAGTTCAAAATGTCTAATAAAATATTTTGTTACAGAATACAAGCCGCAAGCTTGGATCCAAAGGAACTTGTAGGAGATCCCTTTTTATCTAAATACGAGTAGGTAAGTTATTTTATACATTTTTAAATTAATTTAAATTAATTAAGATGCGAAGTTAATTTTTCCTCAATATCTTCTGTCTCCTGGTGGTACCCGATACAGTTTTTTCACTGATCGCTATTGTTCCGTTCTTTTGAAGTTAGATTAGATTAGATTAGATTAAGAGAGGTGGCCTTTCGGCCTATTCCACTGCGACCTTTTCAGATCTATTGTGGTCCTCTAGTCCTAGATAACATTCTCTAGCCTGACCCTTTTTATAAAGTCTAGTAGCTTCGAGACTGTACCTTCCATGTAGCTATTTGCCGGTGGATTTTCTTCTCCTAATGCAAAGAACCGCACATTTGCCAGAATGTCACACTGACATAAAATGTGCTCTGCTGTTTCTCTTTTGAAGTTATCAGTTTATAATATTTTTCGCCGGTTTCGGAAAATTGATTTATTTTTTATATATCAGAAATTTTCTGATATTTGGTTTCCATTGGTCTCGGTCATTCAGAAGGTACTCTTCTGTTCCTCTCGCTTTTATATCCTAGTCCCGCGTATATCCCCCACCTCTTACGTCTTGGCTGCGGTGTCCAGTTTTTTTTTTTTTGATTCTGCTATCAACCATTCTTTGTACGTTCCCGTACCATCTTAGTTGGTTGATTCTGATGTCCTTTATTATTCTATGTTTAACGCCCATGATTTCTTCAATTCTCTCATTTCTTACTCTATTTAATCTTGATTTACGGGCCGCTCTCCTTTAATTATCCATTTCTGTTGCTTCCAAAGTCTTTATAGCTTTCGTCTTTAGTTGATAGATTTCATTTTTATATATAACAATGATTTTGACAATGCTATTATAGATTCTGTGTTTATATTCTCTCGAAATTGAATTATCCCACAGTATGCTGTTTAGTTGCCGAATGACTTGTCTTCCCTAAGCCCCATTTCTGATATTGCTGAATATGTTTGAGTAGTATATATTTATAGTGTTTATATTGTGATGCTGTATAGAGGGATTCCCACTACATTTCCTTTTCCAAGTCTTCAGCGCTTGCTCCAAGTAGATATTAAACAAAGCCGGGGAAAGACAGCATTCCTGTTTAAGTACTTTGTCTACAACAAATTATTTGGACATCTCTTGGCCTATCTTTATTTTGTTCGTGTTGTTTTTTTAGAGTTATGTTTAAGTTTTGTTTTTTCTAAAGCTTCCCATAGAGTTTGTTGTGGTACACTGTCGTATGCTTCTTGAAAATCTACGTATAGGAGGTATATTACTTGGTTTCGTGCCATTTTTTAAAGTTTGGCAATCGCAAAGATATGGTCAATAGTCGATCTACCTGCTCTAAAGCCAGTCTGTTTTTCGGCCACCATATCACTGTATTCTCTTTCTATGCTCTTTTTTATTAATTTTCCGTAAACTCTCGAGATACTGCCTAAAACTGTTATTCCTCGGTAGTTGTCACATATGTCTTAAACTCTGCTGATGATTTTCCGTTTTTCAACATTTGACATACTTGTTTTACTTCTCTACTGTCAATCCTAAGTGGGAATACGTTTGTCTTTACTTTTACATAAGAGTGTGTTTGTGATGTTTGCAAATATTCTGTAATTTCCTCCGTCAGTAGTTTTCAAAGTATTCGTCCCATTTACGTAGGCTAATAGGGGAGATGATATTTTAAGTCTTTTCTTTTCGAAGAGATTTAAGTACTTTCCAGCTTTCGCTACTTCTGCTACCTCCCAGGTAAGTGTTAATTCTGAAGCAGTTTTTCTTTTTGGTTATTGCCCTTCATACAAATCTTTGAGCTATTTGTTATACGTGTTTACCTTGATCCGTTTTTACGTTTAGAAATGTGTTGTATTTATCAAGTTTGATTTTTATTTTCTCGTCGATTTCTTCAACCCACCAATAGGGCTTTCTTTGTGTTACCTTTCCGTGTTATCTGCCCATATTAGCCTGAGTTATCTCTGCTATCAAGTAAGGTTCTCCATATGTTACGACCATGTATTTTTTACATCTTTTACATCAATTATCTTGTAAGAGTCCAAGTTTCTGCTCTACAAAGCACTTCAGGTCTTACTAACTATTACTTTTAAAAACTACCAGTTTCTATTTTTGTCTTTATTTGTACCTGTTTTCTCTTACAACAGTTTTGAATATTCCTAGTTTTCGATGTTTATGTTTAGACTCACATAAAAATTTGTCTGACAGAGAAGATTTGATCAGCCATTGAATATTACATCTAAAACCACAATAATCGTTTTTGGGGACGTATGCGGGACGTTCCGTCCAGCAGTTTATCCTGTGGGATTTGTGATTTTTCTGCGGGACGGATTATGACGGGTCTTTTAAATGATTCGTTAAAGAAGGTGGCAATTGACATGTGTCATAGATAGGAATAGTCTACAAGCCTATGGGAGATTTTTAATGGGTAATTTGACGTAGCATGAATCCCATATAAAACAATACTACAATATGTAACAACAGCTTTAGATATGCCGCCAATTCTTATCAGTACATGTGAGTCACAGGTAAGATAAATTTACCACTCAAGGGGGTGTTTTTTTGGCCAAACATTTTTGTACTGCATTTATAACCTATGTAGATAATTCAATAATAATGATCCGCGACCTAATGCCCTACAAAAATATTGGTACCAGGAGCAGGAAAATTTGTTATTTTCGAAAAACTTTTTCCCGATTTTCGGTAATTTGACAGTACAGCAATCATACACACAGTTTCGAATCGGTATATAAATTAATTTTTTTTACAACGCCGTACATTTTGGTGGGACAGGGGGTGAGAAATCTAAGGTGCAACCCTTAATTCCTGAAGCCCCATTCTTTGTGTACCGATAATAATTGGCGGCATACTTTCTAAAGTTGTTATTAGATATTGTAGAATTAATTTATATGTAATTCATGCTGGGTCAAATGACCCATTAAAAATGTCCCATAGGCTTGTAATCGATAAACTAAAATTATTTAAATTATCAAAAAATTGATGAATTGAAATTCAAAATGAAATGAGAAATTTGTCGAAGACTGTCTAAAATTAATATAGCCTCATGTATCAAAGCTGTTGGACATATTCCTAAATGATATATACGATAAGGAAGAGACAATAACATTTACCATGGAAAAAGAATAATATAGAATAGAATAGAATAGAATATTCTTTATTAATCCCATCAGATCACATTGTGATATAGGACAAGTTATATAGTACATAAAGCATGATCAACAAGTTATATAGGACAATTACATAAAACAAAATCAATAAAATATAGATTAATATAAAAAAAAGATATGCGATATAGAGCGTCTCTGAACCCGTCGGTCCTCATTCCCTGTAGTCTTTTATTAAGTCAAAATAATCATTTAGATTGTAAACGCATAATTGGATCAAGCATGCTTTTAATTTATTTTTGAATTCTTGAATATTATTTTCATTTCTTATATTAAGTGGCAAACAATTGTAAAATTTAGATCCTGCAAAATCAGGGCTAGTTTCAAAGAGAGTTGTGGAGTGTTTACACACGCTTATCAACCTCCCGTGTCTTGTCGGGTAATTATGAAAGTCAGAGTTGAGGGTAAAATTTTGAAATTTAGTTTTGGCGTGAATAATACACTTATAAATATATAAAGCATGAAAAGTCAACAGTCTGTGTTCAATAAAATATTTACGACATGATTGTCTATTATCAATATTGAATATTAATCTAAGAATTCTCTTTTGAGTTATAAAAACTCTAGAAGAGTTTCTAGAGTTTCCCCATAAGACAACATTATAGGCCATATATGAATAAACCAATGCATAATACACACTTATCAATTAATTGGTGTTAAATAGGGTTTTCAACTGAAGGATCGCATAGTAACCCTTATTCATTGTTTTGCAAACTTTAGTGACATTTTCATCCCATGTCATATTACTTTCTAGAATGCTACCAAGAAAGAGTGTTGTATCACGAAAGGGTATTTCCTCAGAACTAACTGTGATTTTACAACCATGGGATGGCTTACAGCGCGAGTAGAACTGCATACAAATAGTTTTCTTTGCATTTACCATTAAAGAGTTCCTTTTACACCAGGTTGTAAATTCCTGTGCTACTAAGTTCATTTTTGAAATGAGTTCGACTTCAGTTGACTCGTCAACTACAATAATTGTTGAATCATCTGCATAAAGAACTGTATGGTCTGCAGTTAAAAAATTTATCAAATCATTGACATATAAAAGAAATATTAAGGGTCCCAATACGGAGCCTTGCGGTACACCTTGATCAATATTAAAAACAGATGACTTCTTATTATCGACCTTTACTAGGAATTTACGATGTTGTAAGTATGACCTTAACCACTTCAAGAAATGACCCCGAAAACCAAGGGCATCTAATTTATGCAGTATAATTTCAATGTCAATAGAGTCAAAAGCCTTAGTTAAGTCAAAGTATATAGAATATATAGAATAGAATATATAGAAGAATAATAACACACTACCTTTCCTGGATGTTTTAATCTCTAAGATAGTGACTAGATATGAGACTTTGTTCTTAGAGGAAAATATTTGTTAACATCTGTTTTATTAAACAATGATTATCCATTATCGTTTATAAATAAGGAATTTTCAACAATCGACCGAATAGAACAGAACAGCTTAGAACGAGATCCTACAGCATACACAAGGAATAATACGAGGAAAATAACAATACCATACATAACAGGATTATCAAAAAAAAGTAAAAATATGGGAAATAAATTCAACATTTCAACAAAATTCAAAACAACAAACACATTGAGATATATTTTATCTGAAACTTAACCTAACAATGAACAAGAAAGAACAAAGAATTGTATTTATAAAATACCTTCTGAATGCGATCAGTTTTATTTAGGTGAAACATCAAGGCCATTAAATGTTAGAATAAGTGAACATCACTCTTATATTAAAAATAGAGAATTTGATAGATCTCAAATATGTAAACACGCATGGGAAAATGAACATAGGATTCAATGGAACGATTTAAGTATAGTCCTAAGAGAAACAGATGGTAAAAGAAAAATCAAAAAAGTGGCTCTAATTGAGTGGCGCTAAATGAGACCAATTATGTCGCAAATCCCTCGGCAGAATGCAGTAGAATCTGGTTACCCATATTAAAAGAGGAAGTTGTTTTTTCATCGCCCGGTTAGAAAAATATTGGTGATAAGTGATAACACTGATAAAACACAATCTTGGATTTCTCCCAATTCTACACAGATTGGTTGGGTCAATTGTACGCTATAGTGAATAGCCGATGCATCATTTTATTGTTGTAAAAATCATTTTTCAAGTTCACGTGATTGTTCGGTAGTCCTTAGGGAGTCAAAATGATTTCAGATCCTTCCCATTGAGCTATCAAATCTCAATTAATGTAAACCGTTACAAAAATCGCTATATTGTATATTCTTCTACAATTGTGGAAAATGTTTTATTAAACTAAAGTTTAAATATTACATCTTAATAAAATAGTTTATTGTTGGATATAAAATTATTTACAGTCATAATGCTAGTGTAGTAATTAATATATAAGATAAATAGACACTTTGTTAACATGTTAAAAACATTTTTTACACAACAATGTTTCTGTTTATGTCAACTAATCAAGTACTTTATACCAATAATTAACAACCTGCCAACTAACTTTGTACGCTGCACGATATAATTAATATATTAACGTATTGTATGAAAACAATTTTACATCTTCAACATTTATATAGCTCTAATATTTTAACAAATATATAGGTATAAAAACTAACTACCATACTATTTATTTTTTTATCTTAGAGCCTAAATGAACACTTTACTTTGTAATTATATTAGTAAGTAAGATTTGAACTTATTCGAATAAATTAAAAAAAAACTAGCCTAAAGGTGCTCCGCTCATCATTTTTTCTGCACAGTAATGGGGGAATTGCACTCCAGCGAGTAGAATCTCCGCCAATCCCTAAAACAAGAATACAATTTTAGGATAATATGATGTTTAAGATCATTTTAAAGGAATTTCTGTCCATTGATTCTTTAACTTGTAAAACTATTGTGAAAACTTTTCTATATTTTAAAGCACATTCCAGTTCTATCCTTCTCTGGTTTCTTGCTTTGTCAATGAATGCTATAGAGTTCCTATTTTTCTTTCTATATTTTGTTACATTTCGCTTTCTCTTACATTTAAAATTTTTAAGAAACTGTACTTTCACGTTATTTTAAAATTTTGATCACTCTGTATCAAAATATTCCGTAGAGTTTTTATGGTTCTGAAATACTTATGAGTATGTCATACTCAGTGGCGGCCGTTTAGGTTCAGCAGTGCCGACTCACACATTTATAGATATCATAGATTTTTTTAATATTTAATTTAATCAGTCATTTGTTTCTGTGAAATTAAAAAAAATGTCTGTGAGATAATACAGTCTAAATTGTATTCATGGTTTTTAAAAGAATTCGACCAATCCGACTGTTAAGTGATCCCTGCGCATCAAAACGCTTTTCAAATTAATGATCCGAGATACGAATAGTCCATCTGACTGTGTGAATTCTTATAAAGACACGTTTTGGCAAGCTGATCCCAAGCTTGACGATTTACATGTAAAAATCAACAGAATATTAGTCGATAAGCAACCAAACATACATTTCTCTCCGTACTCATTTAAATGGTAAGTACGGCAAATCTGAATCTGCCGATGATTCATTTGGATAAGCCGCAAAGTTTCACGTACTTTGCGAGCGCCGGATAAAATATTATTTCGGGATGGATAAATATTTAAATAGTGAAGTGATAGTGAGTGCACTGACTTGCTTTTCTGGTATCGTATCTATCGATTCGTTTTGTAGTGATTTATTTTGATTTTCCAAAGTAATACTGTGAGAAGTTATCGCTACCGTAAATAGTTAAAGGATTTTTTGATATATTTCAATTTTTTATTGTTTTAAATTATAGTGTAAACAAATTCAGGTAAATTAACCTAAAACATATAAGCTATGAGAGAAACTGTAAGTACGAACTGATAAATCTGATATTGTATATTATATTTTGCAAAATGGGTTTTCATCTATTCCATACGAAGAACAAATTGATATTAAAAATAAGGGGCGTCCTTTGCCTAAAATGCCACGGCTTATAAATATTAATGCGGGGGTAAGAGAAGTAATAGATTATGTTCGGATCATTGGTACAGCAAGTACTCATGGCTTAGCGGGAGTGGAATAAAAAACAAACTTTTCTGTTGGCCTTGCATCTTATTTTCGACAAATAGGTGCAAACATCAAAATCCGTGGCGTGAATCTGGTTACGATAATTTAAAGGAATTATTTATTGCTTTACAGAAACATGATGTTTCGAAAGATTATACATACAGCCAGATTAAATTAGATTTATTTGGAAAACAAAGTATCTATGTTTCATTAGATAATGCCCAACGTGAAAATACTATTAAACATAACGAAATTGTAAAAAATAGTCACGCAGTTTTACGTCGTTTAATTGATATTGTTATTTTTTTAAGTTGTCAGGAATTATCATTTAGGGACACGATTAATCGGAGCATTCGTTAAATCAAGGTAATTATAGAGAACTAATAAAAATGTTTAAGAAATACGATTTGGAATTTTCTAATTTACTCTCTGATTCGAAGATATTTAGCGGCGTATCTAAAACGATCCAGAATAAATTAATAGAATCAATTAGTTACCTTTTGAATAACATTATTAAATCTGAACAAAATCTCAGTGATTTTCGTAATGATAGTAATTTCCAGTATTAATGTACCTAGTGACGTTTTGGACTCGCTTGATATTTCTTAAACCCCCAAAAACAGACAAAGGCATGACACAGGCACATATCTCGAAAAACGAGTATATTTTGAAATTTTTTTATGCAAATAGATATAGATACTTGTTTTTTGAATTTTGAAGATTTGCAAATTTTTGGCCTCTTTGATGATTCAAAATTTAAAAGTTATGCCAAAGAATTTCCAAGATATCCATTAGTACCAAGTTAATTAAAAAGTATCCATCATTATTTAATAAAATAAAATTAGAAAATGAATTAAAAGTTTTATATGCCGACCCAAATATTTTCGGTGGTTGGGATAAGTTACAAGATCTGTATAATTTTATATATTGCAACAAACTGTTACCGAAATTAATAAGTAATTAATCAAATTAATATAATTAAACTACCACTATGAATACAGCTGTTTATTCCTTCCCTCAAGAACTAATAAAAATACGTCTATACGCTATAGCGTCACTCCAAAGTCATAATTAGACTGAAATGTTATAAAAGCTGTTATTCGACGACATTTCGTTTAGTTCCTTTAGTTTCTTGTTAGTAATCATGGCTTGCTATGTAAATATTCAGTTGTTTAGTTATTTGTGAAACTCGAACAAATGCAGTAAGATTAATCATTCTTTATTAATTTAATTTCGATATTAAGAAAGTATTTTATTTCTGTATGGAATTCATTGGCGCTCCACAATGTCCTGTCAGTTTCCGCCCTTTTTGCTACTGTCTCCCCCACACGGGGTCGACGTCACTCCAAATTTATCATATTTTTGCTGATTAGAAAAGGGATTCCGAACGAAATGCACCTGTTCTTTGGTTCCGGCATCTGTTATTTCCTATGCCATTGACCTGTTAAGGGACTGCCATAAATTATATGGATAATTCGTTTTTTTGTGGTTAATCTATTTTATTTTAGGGAACTTTTTTGAAAGAATTTAACTTTTATATGTAGTTTCCTTTAACCTGTTTTTTATTTGGACGTGTACGAACTCATCACTATATAGGCCCCCATAAAATTATTAGACCCTCTGAGATATAGTAAACTGATCACCGGCATCCTTTGACGATAAGTAAACTCATCACCGCAGATAGGTAAACTCATCACCAGCATTTTTGCCCCAAAGGTCTGGTTTCTAATGCGCAAGATTGCCTGTTACCTGTTACATTTCTCGTTTATGTAATAATTTAGTAAATTCAGAAATTAATATCGGGTTTCTTATTAGATGTGTGATATCGGGTGTGGCTTATTAGATGTATCTGCCAATCTAAACGGTTTTGAGATCTGAAAAGTCAGTTGCATAGGTTTTCGTTAATAAACTTTATGATATAAACCTATATGAGCATGTGCTGTTTTCGTTTATATCGAAAATCGTCCCCAACTTGTTATCTAATTAGAAATCTATTTATTATGATAGAATAAATCAAAATGCTGAAATACAGTTTCCTGGTTTATAAAAACGATCAAAGCCTACTTGATGAAAGATTATCCTGTGAAAACAGCAAAAAATGTGAAAATTATAATGTTTTAAAGACTTGAAACATGGAACTAAATTTAAAATTGTTCGCCAATATGGAAATGAAGAAAACTATAAAAAATTAGAAACATTAGGAGATCTATGTGGGTAGGCAAAAGAAAATCATTAACCAATGCATTACTGGCACTGGGAACAGAGGACGGTTCATTTATACCGTTGATGGTGACGGGGTTTGGGTGGAGGTTAGCGTGGGGATTGGCGCGGGGGTTATTGCAAACATTTCCGACAGTAGGATTTTGAATGAGAGGTGGAGAAACGCTATTTTCTTTATGAGAGGTTTTTAAGTCGAAAGTAATCGTATATTGTCATTTCTTTTATTGAGACAATTTAGCATTTTTTTCAATTTAATGTGACTTTGACAATTTAATCAGAAATCTAAAAATGTAATATCAACAAGTGTAATCTACTTAAAGCAACAAAGTAATATTATCTACAAGAAACATCTTGTACATTTGACTTGAAGAACTTAATTAAGCTGGTTTTTTCTGTGTGATTAAAATGATCCGCCACCAGTGCGAAATAACTAAAAAAAACAGTACAAAATGTACTCACAATTTGTATGACATTTAGCCTTACACCCTTTCGTCGCACAAGTCCACAAAAGGCAATTGGATTTTAGAGTCTTTCGCAATTGAAATTTGAACTATTGATATCTATCACTTTTTGTCCGCATTGGCCCAAAACGTAATCAAAGAGCAGTTCACTATCTATGTTAAAGGAACATGGGCAAATAAAGAGAAATTTTTCTTTTCGCATAGTTTTAGGTAGTTATAAACAGAATTTTGTGGAATTCAAAAATAGAAAACAATAAATTATATTTGCATTTAATACATCTATTTTAGATTTATTCTGTCAAATTACCAAATCTTAGCGGTTTTCAAGGGTTATAGTCTATACCTACCATGGGGTGCAGGTAGACCAGTGATGAGTTTACCAATCTCTTGGGGTCTATTTTAAAATCCCTACTTTTACGGCAGTGATGAGTTTGTACTATGTACGAGGGTATTTATGCTAATTGGTGATGAGTTTACGTGTACCCTTTTATTTATAAGTTTACCGATGATAATATGGTCACGATATGATCATTTTTTTTGAGTATTTAATAAATATATGTTCGCTTATTTTTAAGATTTGATCAACAGATTTTTTGAGACTTTTATTTAAATTTTATGTTATTAAAATAAACTTGATCGTTTTTAAATTATAAACAATTTAAAACTGAGAAAAACTCAAAATTACGATTTTCAAGGCTCAAAAACACAACTAAATAATATTATTTTTGAATTCACCAAGTACCTAAACTACCTAAAAACAATGTTTAAAAAAAGTCCAGAATTTTCATCAGAAGATGATAGAAAAAGGCTTGAACGTAAATTTAGGCACTTGATGATTTCAAAAATAATATTATTTACTTATGAATGATCCAATAAATCTAAAAAAAATTATCTGGGCCCAAACAATACACTAATGCCCAAAATTAACGCACCACCTTAAATGTACCAAAAGTTTGAAGCTATTTTTCTTCTGAACGAATGATTAGATTTTGATGATGTTTCTTTCATATTATAGGTATATTCCTAGTAAATCAATGTATTAATGTTTTCTGAAAAATATCAACGTTTCACCCGTATACGGGGTGTAAAAATAAAGTTGTGTTTTTTCATCGTTTTTTGCAACACCCTGTTTGCAAATGGAACTACATGGTTAGACGAAATGTCTAATATACCTTTCACCTATTAAGAAATCTCTTCGTAAAGCAACAAGGTCCGTTTGCGCTGTAAGAGATATTCCTCCCCAAACCATTACAGATCCACCATTGAATAAAGTAATATACGACCGTCGACTGTCGATTAACTCTAACACTGAGCTATATAAGCAATACCACGATTCATCAGTGAACAATACGTACTTCCAGTCATCAACATTTCAGTCAAGGTGCTCTCTGGCAAATTGTAATCTACTTCTACAATGATTTACGTTTAAAGCTCTGACTGGTATCCTTATTTGCAGATCTTGTTCAGCGAGACGCCTTTATATAGTGTTTTTTCTAATTTGAATATTATGAACATTTGTCACTTGTATTTGTGAATGTCTCATTGTGAGAAACCTTTCTCTTATAGCACGAAGCCTGATAAACTGATCTTGTCGTGGTGTTGTTTTTCTCTTCCTTATCCACGCCGTTTCGTATGGTCGTTTGTTTCTCTAACACGTTGAATGACTCGTGATATTGTAGTATGCAATACCCCTAACCTCAAGCCTATTTCACGATAACTTAAGCCTTCATCAGCTAAAGTAATTGCCTGAACACATTCATCTTGGCTCAGATTTCTTTAAATTGAATGTTGAATTTTTTCAATTCAATAAAGTCGCTTTGAACGTACTTTTCTTTTTTGATAATAAAGATATCGATGATTTTTTTACGAAAATGTTGAAAAAAAAAGAAACATTTTTAAAGTATTAAGATTAAGATGTAATACCGTAATTACTTAGAAATAGGACTGCAATGAGCAAAAAAATTTATTGAAATCCAATTAAGGATACACAAGAAAAATAGCTTAATAATTATGGTAGAGTTGAGGTCGGGCGTTAATTTTGGAGAGTAAAAAATCACGCAATGCTTACTTTTCTTTTTTGATAATAAACGTATCGTAATGATTTTTTACAAAATGTGAAGAAAGAATGAAGCGATCTTAAAATATTAATAACATGTAGCTTTTGTTTCTAATACATTCCACCGGGTGTTGCAAAATTAGATGAAAAAACAAAACTTTATTTTTACACCCTGTATATAAGTAAAACGGTGACATTTCTTAAAAAACATTAATATGGTCATTAACTAGAAATATAACTACAATGTGAAAAATAAATCATGGAAATCCAATTAAGGGTTCAAAAGAAATATAGTTTTAAAATCATGGTCCATTTTAGGTGGTGCGTTAATTTTGGAGAGTAGTATATATTGTTACAACTTATTTAAAAAAATTGTTTGAAAAAGTTTGAACACTTTTTCGTAATCTAATTTCTTATTTTCTTAAATTCTTATTTTTCCTAAAGAACTTGAGATTTTCGCCTTGACTGTTAACGCAGAAATAAAATAAGTATTTTAAATTATTAATGATCACAAAAACAGTGAAACCAGTTTACCATTCATATAAAAATTAGGAAGGACTAAATATCGATATGAAAGTAGATATAAAAAATGTTAAGTTTTTAAGGGTCGCTTTATTAAATTGTCTAATTTATGATTTACCATTTTATCATAATAAAATATGAATAAAATTTATAAATTTAAGATCTTACCGATAACGGCTCCAAGCAGACACTTAGTGGATGGACTAGAATGTAGAATCCTGCACATATTGCTGCTACCCAAAAGGAAAGAAATATCAAAATAAGCAGCCAGATGATTGAGTATACAACATTCCCCATCTAAAATATAGTTAATATCAATTATTGTTCTTTTAAAAATGTTCTTTAATAGTACCTACTAAAAATAAAAAAAGTACTAAAAAATTAAACTTAATTAAATACTTAAACAACTTTTATATATCTTTTTAACTTTTGAAACTTCCCCTGACAAATTTTTCATGAGTGAAATGTACTGTTGGACAAATGTTGTTTTCCCAAATGTTGTTTTAATAAATATTATCATCATTTGGCTCTACAACTCTATGTGAATCTTGGCCGCGTTTACTATTTCCCTCCATTGTTGTCGGTCCTGAGCAGCTATTTTCCATTGCTGTATTCCCATTTTGCGTAGATCACTGGCTACTGCGTCCTTCCATTTCTTTCTTGGGCGACCAACTGACCTTCTTCCATCGGGCCTTTCCCAGAATGTGGCGTTCAGGAGTCTTTCGTCACTCGATCTTAGTACGTGGCCCGCCCATCTTATTCGGTTTGCTTTAATGTAGCGTACTATGTTTTTATCTCCATATACTGTCTGGAGTTCATCATTGTGTCTTCTTCTCCATTCTCCTCTTGTCTCTTCTCTACAAGGCCTATAGATAGTCCGCAGTATCTTTCTTTCCAGTACCAGTAATTTTGTCGTTTCTCGCTGGTTCAGAGTCCATGTCTCGCTTCCATACGTTATTGTACACTCTTATTTTTGCTGGTATTGAGAGTATATTTGATTTAAATACGGTCATTAATGAGTAATATGCATATTTATTTTCAGATGTTATGATCGCTCCCAGGTACTTGAATTCTTTGACGACTTCAAAGTTGTATTCATTGATTGCTACGTTTTGTGTTACCCTTTGTCTTGGGTTCTTCGTAACCACCATGTACTTGGTCTTGTCCTTGTTGACCTTCAGACCAACTTTCTTGGCTCCGTTTTCGAATAGGGTGAAAACTTCTTTTGAATCTCTGGTAAACGGCAAATCCGTTTGTCAGTTGTGGCTGAGCTTTCCTTACCGCATGTTCCAGTGCAAAATTAAATAGCAGGGGGGCGAGCGGATCTAATTGTCTAAGCCTGGTGTCAATGAGGAATTCCTACGACGTGATACTGCCAATTCTGATCCATGCGGCAGCGTTCTCTATGCTCATCTGTGCTAATCGTACCAGCTTTCCAGGTACTCTCATTACTACCATGGTCTCCCACAATGCTTCTCTGCTAACAGAATCGTAAGCTTGTTTAAAGTCCACGAAGATTTGTTTTAATAATATATATATAATTATATTATATAATATAATTAAATAATAATATAATAATACAAATAAAACAAGTATTTGAAAGTTAAAGATGACTTGCACAGATATTTACAGAAGAATATATCTAGGAAATACAGCTTATTTTGGAATAAAACAATCACAACCAGCATAGTAACAAAAAGGACGAAACCGTATTAACCTCGTTATCACATTAGCGTCAGAAATATGGACAATGACGAAACGGGACGAAGAGTACATAGCCTGCGTTAAAGCTATCAAACATAGATAACTTTTTGAATGCTGCACCAAAGGATAAAATGGATGTTTTGCTAAATATATTCAATAACTTTCATCAAAAACTAAATTTTACATTAAAAGTTAAAGAAATGTCAAATCAATTTTCTGGACTTGACTTTACATAGAGAAAATAGTACTAAAACTACTTTATGGTACACCAAAAAACCTGGTTGTCCAGATATTTTAATTTCAACTCTCATCATCCCTTGTCTCAAAAGAAATCTGTAGTTATGGGACTCGCCGACAGAGCTATCAGATTATCCGATCCTATTAATAGACCTCAGACCATAAAAAAAACAAAAAAAGCACAAACACTTAATTCATACCCACACCACCTTCTGGAAAGCAGTTTCAAATCGCGACTGCATACATTTTACAATAACAAGAATAACAACAAACTAACATGGTAAAGAAAACTATAGGTCTCTCCCATATATAAAAATATATAGGGGAAGGCAAATCTTCTATCTAAACATAACATTACAGTTGCTTATAACTTATAAGGAACACAATCTTTTGAAAAATAATTTCATAAAACTAAAAACCTCTCAAGAAAAAAAATCGTATGTTGTATATGAAATTCCCTGCTCGAATTGCGTTGGGGTATATATTGGACAAATCAGTCACCTACTGAACTCAAGAATGCGTTCTCACAAATATGACAAAAAAAAGTAACCACCCTAACAAAACATGAACACGAAAGGAAACATAAATTTGATTTTGATAAAACTAAGATCCTAAAAGGTGAACATAACAGGAAAAAGAGGGAGCTCATAGAGTCTATAAAAATAAAAAAAATGCAATAAATGATAAAAAAGATGTCAAAAATTGAAACAAAATATATTAATTTAAAATACACAAATAATAATCTCATAACGCCTATGATGTTAAAACAACTCATTGTTTAAATGATAAACCAACATCAAGAAACAACATGTTACATGGAGTGACTTAGGGGTCTGTCCAATGCTTTTATTATTATTTTATTTGTGATATTTAATTGTGTTTCTACTTGTTAGCAACCAACTTTGACACGCTTGGTAAGTTAGAAGTTTTTCTTTTAAACCCTATTGTGTCTTTTAATAAAAGTTTTTTTAGTCAACTTTTCAGTTTATTATTTCTTGAAAAAGTCTATTGTGATAGACAATTTGTTGCTAGCCCAAGAAATTCTACTAATATATATATATATATATATATATATATATATATATATATATATATATATATATATATATATATATATATATATAGGCAAAGAGAATAAAAATAAGAAGTCCATTAAAGGAAATCAATTCTAAGTTATTTTGGGCAATGTATTTGAAACATTGTTATATAATTTTCGCTATACCTATCAGTAGTTGCCATTAATATTTTTGTATACATAAATGCATATTGAATGCATATTATATTGACTGAGTCATATGTATAATTTATAGCAAAGCTTGTAGCACTTATGTTATAACATAATAATTAACTATGTCATGGATAAGTAAAGAGTATTGTAATAAATATACACTGAGATATATGAGCAATAAAAACAATTTTAGATATGACGGAAAGCTACACCTACTCTCTAATTTTTGGGACTATTAGATACATTTACGGATTATAAGATATTAAGATATACTATTTTTTGCGATAAGAAAATAAATTTTCTTATTTCTGTTTAACGATTAGCTATACTGGGTGTTTCAAAAAGGTATGTCACGCATTCACAGGTTAAATCACGCATTCCGGGGACAAAAATAAATTTATTGAATCCAACTTACCTTAGTACAAAAGTGTACACAAGCAAGTTAAAGCCCTTTGAAGTTACAAAATAAAAATTGTTTTTTTGCGTTATCTCCTAAACTACTTGACATTTTGTAATAAAAATGGACACGTTACTTTCTTGTTCTGAAAGCATTTTTTATAAAAAAGAAACAACAAAATCTAACCGCACAGAACAATTTTAAGGGGGGTGTGCAACCCTAAATCCCCCAAACTTTTGAGTACGTTCAAATCAAATGAATTTTGTTACATCATGAGTTTAACACATTATTTTTAGAAGTTTTTTGCCTCTTATCACTTTTTTCAAAAAACAGTTTTTATTGAGTTACGGCCCTTTTCATTAACCTTTAAAAAATTACGTGCAACTAAATAAATGGCTTAAATGAATTAATAAGTACAAAAAATGTCTATAACCTCTATAAATATGATATTACAATAAATGTTCAAAATGACCCCCATTTTCTTCAATACACATTCGGTATCGTTTGAATAAGGAAAACCGAATGCGCTGAAAAATCATATTTTTCTCACGAAATTGATTTGCAGCTTCAATTATTTTAACCCTCAATTATTGTTCGTCCTCTATTGTTACAGAATACACTTTCTCTTTCATAAATACCCAAAAGCAAAAGTCCATGGGGTTAAGATCTGGACTTCTGGGTGGACAAGAAATAGGTGCGCCATCACCCCTTCCAATCCACCGACCAGGATACTGCCTTATTGCAATATTCACTTCTTCCAAATACTCTTGTAAATCGTTTGCCAAGAACTGCAAATAATTATCACCATTTAAATTGTTGGGTAGAAATACTGGGCCTATTAGATTGTTATCCACAATTTCTGCCCAAACATTAACTTTGAAAGTCCTTTGGTGATGAGTCGTTTTTTGGCGTGAGGAATTTCTTCGGCCCAAATGTGCTCGTTATGATGGTTTGTTATTCCATTTCTACTGAAGGTAGACAACAACAACCAATCGCAAAATCCAATCCTTTTAGGATAATCTTCAACCAATAACTCTTGAACCGTTGTTAAGTGATAGGGTTTAAGCAGCTGATCCTTCAAACGCCTCCAAACCCTTACGTGACGAACATTTAGTTGAGCAGCTATTACCCTTGTACTTGTTCCAGGGACTTCTTCAATGATTTCTAAAATGTCTTCATCATTTGCATCCATTATTGGACCACTATTGCCAGCAACTTGCGGTTGGAATGTACTCATTTCCCGTAAACGACGATCAATGGTCAGAAATAATCGTCTATCGGGTGTATTTCGATTGGGGTATTTTACTGCATAACGCCTTGCGGCTGCTGCACTATTTCCTTAACGTTCACCTACGATATTCCCGATAGTTTATTGAAATCATAATTTAATCTGATCCAACTTTCTTTCCAAATTCATTTGATTTGAACGTACCCAAAAGTTTGGGGGGATTTAGGGTTGTACACCCACTGAAAATTTTTCTGTGCTGTTGTTTCTTTTTTATGAAAAATGCTTTCAGAACAAGAAAGTAACGTGTCCATTTTTATTACAAAATTTCAAGTAGTTAAGGAGATAATGCAAAAAAACAATTTTTATTTTGTAACTTCAAAGGGCTGTAACTTTTTTTGTGTACACATTTGTACTAAGGTAAGTTGGATTCAATCAATTTATTTTTGCCCCCGGAATGCGTGATTTAATTTATGACATACCTTTTTGAAACACCCTGTATAAAGAGGTTGTGAAACAGTTTTCTTGAGGCATAAAGTTAACAGCATGTTTATGAATAATTTTATAAAAAACTACAGTATTTTATACAAGTACTAGCAAACATATATTATAATCCTAACAATATGCTATTCAATTTTGACATTATAGTCTTTTCACCAATGTGCCTTTGGAAAAAAAAGTTAAAAATAATAAGAACTAAAATAGGGAGTAATGATATATTGACCACAAAAACCAAACTGAATGTATCAGATATAATGAAGCTATTACCATACAATAAAATAGACAACAATTTTTATCATGTCATGCGCTCTTTATTATCTCCATTATTAGCAAATAACAAATACAAATGATAAACTGCGTTCGGCTTTCACGGCCATCGTCTAACTTGTTAAACTGTTTGTTCGGGCTGTTAGGCCGTTGTCTTCTGAGATTAGTTCTCGACGTTTCGCCAACACTAGGGGTTGGCATCTTCTGGAGATGTTACTGCTTCGCTTGTAACCTCAAAATGACGTCATTTTCAGGTTACAAGCGAAGCAGTAACATCTAGAGAATAAAGAAAAGACAAAAGATTTTTTGAGTCACAATATAGAAAGATCTATGGGATGAAATGATCCCCTTGTCTAAGTTCTAAAAGCTACCTTGAATAAGAAAGAACTGAAAGGAATTTCAACTACACTGATTTTGACATAGTGTTAAACAAAAGATTGGATAATACATAGGAAATTATAGTCAGAATTGAAAAAATAACTACAGCATTCATCCAAACGTAAAAGCTGTTCAAAATATAGTTTTAGTTTGAAACTGAATAGGCTCTAACTTATTATGCTGAGTAGAGTCTCGAGCCTTGCCTGAAGCATCAGCGGAGAAACTGAAGGCTTTTGAGAAATGAGAAATAAATTTATGAAAAAATTCTTAAAATTCCAAGGATGGACCAAATATTAAATAGCAGAGTAAGAAAAGCGTCTGGACAAGACAAATATTCTGTTGAGGATCTGATTTGCATTATCCCTTAGAGTAGTCAAGGTACCAATAAATAAATAAATAATTGCATATATCAAAGATATCAATAAGAACTATTGTATGAAGTTTACAATCAAGATGAATCCCGTTATAAATGGAGCACAAAGGAAACCTTTGAAGGAAAAAGCCTTTAACAACTACATTAGAAGACAAGTACTACAATTGAAAACATGAAAAACACACTTCTAAAAGATTTATGATGAAGATGAGATGGAGGGCCTAGAAGATTATGAAACACCAAATAGGGCCGAGATTGAAGAAGAAGAGTTAAAAAATATAACCAGAAAATTAAAGATTAGGAATGCCGTGGACCGAACAAAGATTACAAAAACCGGACCAGAACACTTCAGAAGAATATCGCAGCTCAATCTAACCATGAAGGTATTTTCCGCAATATTGAAAATGAAGGCATTTTCCGCAATATTGAAAGATAAATAAAAAACAAATTATGAACAAACATTTTAGTTAGATGTACACTACTTATAATGAACGGGTAAACAAACAGTATGATACGAAATAAAATTTTGAGCATCTAGGTCTACAAATTTCTATAAGTCACAGAAACTATACAAAATGCATGCTTACGTAGTAAAATATGATCAGATAATCGTATAAAATTAGTAAAAAGTAAAATCTAGGATATACGAAAATACGAATTATAACAGACAGCCAACAATCTACCAAAAATAAGCTGCTAAGTTGACAGCATCAGTGACTAAGTATTAAATTGATAAATAATGAAACCTGCACATTAGCATAATAAATTATTAAAAGTAGGTTACGATGTCAGCACATGTAAAAATATGGACTAAAAATAGTGAACGCCATAAAGAATTGGAGAGGAACATAATAAATAGACTTGCCAAAATAGATGGAAAAATGAGTTAAAAACATACTGAACAACGTAAAACTCATTCCAAATTTGTAAGTGGATGAATAATATTATAAAAACAGTTTATTAAGTATAGTAGGAATGAATGAATTAGAAATAAAGCCAGAGTAAGCCATGAACCCATTTGATTAAAAGTTATAAAAATTAAGGTGAAGGAGAAATAAAAAATCAGGCAAAGAAAACAATTATCCACATTTGAAAGAATTTTCTAAAGAAAAGGTAGAAGAAATGGAAAGAAAAAATTGCATATCCAATGCAATATTCAAGATTTTTTGGAGATACTCTGATATGTGTTTCGTATATTTGAGGTAGTACAAAAAATGACGTATTTAGGTTCCTTTCTTACCAATGAGAAATCTATTAGTCTAGTAATCAAACAAAATTAATTTTAACCGTTAAAGTAATAATTTTGGGTTGAGTAAACAACTAAAAAACAGGAATTTAAGCCACACATAAAAAATAATAATATACAAAGTCTTAATTTTAAGAGTAAAGGCCTACAGATCAAAACTATGGACCAAAGCAACTGAAAACCGTTTACTTGTCTTTGACCGGAAGACCCTGGACGGAATATTTGGTGCCATCTGTGAAAATAGTGTCTGGAGGAGGTATAAATATGAAATATATAAAAATATAAACACATATCTGATGAAAATGACGTAGTATGTATCCCAACAGAAACGACATGCCCATACGAATCTGTATGTCACAGACAGGGGAGGTAAAAGCAAAAAGGGAAAGAATAGTGGGTGAGGATAGAAAACTGTTGCGACAAACTGAGGATGGTTTCAGACTGAGGATATTAATAATTTTAAAACTGGACAGAATATTAATGTAGCATAATTATTAAATGGGTCGATAAAGTTGAAAAACAATGAAGAAATCCCAAAATCCTAATCACATAGAGAATGCAAATAATATAATTGGTAAAATTTTAAACTTACATTCCTACACTACAGCTGAATTGCTTTTATTACAGTCTAATCTTAAGATATGTAAAATATTTTGTTTATTTATTACTTAAATGAACTCTCATTTAAAATGTCGCCCACTATCATTAACCTCAAGATTAGATCGTTATTATTTTTATTACCAACACTAAATTAATAAATAAAATAAAAAATAATGTATTGAAACAATATGTTTTCTTACCTTTAAATCTTCTGATGTGGTTTAATTCAAAAATAACAAAACAAGCAGCAAAAGTTGATCATCAACCTCTGCACATGTATTATTTGTGTCACACTCAGTTAAGTAATGTGGAAAAGTATAGGCGTAACCACAAAGATGAGAAAACAAGTTTCGATATACCTCACCGCTGCTTGCCTTGGTTATACCTATACAATAACACGTAGAAATCGTTTCTATTTTTACTTGAACTTTATTTCCCGCTGATTGGATTCTCTCTCTTCTTCTATGGGTGCACCAACGGAATGGTTAATGGTTTTGTCATCGAAACGGTCACCGTATTATGAAAGGTGTATAAGTCTTAATTTTTAAATTGACTTCAATGATTACTATGAATGAAGTAAGGCTGTTGTGATGTGTTAACATTGTTTTTATGGTTGGCCGATACCTTATCTTGGGTAAATATTATATTCGGTGGAATTGTTTATTTTTGGGAATTTTTGTAGTGAGTAGTCAGTGGTGTAGAGTTGTCGAGATAATGTTAATGTATATTTGATAGATATTATTTGTTAAATATTTGTCTAAGTGCTAGGGTGTGGTACACTAGCACTCTGTAGAAACTAGAAATCAATTCAATAGAATAATTATTGCATAAGGGATATTAAATAATACTTAATATCTTTTGAATAATGCTACGCTGAGTACTTTCTTTCAAAGTTGGCTATATATATTGAATCTGTGTGAGTGGCAAAGGTCATTTTCTATTAAATGTGGAGACTAGAAGTGAAGGGGTCTAGGTGCCAAAACTTTAGTATTAACTTTACTTTACTTCGAAGAAAAAACAGAACTATAAAATTTATTTTATTTAGCTTATTTACATCAAAGAATAGGTAATTAAATTTAAGATAAATAATTTAAATTTTGATACAATACATTACAAACAGATGATCAGTTTTTTAATATATTCTTAACTCTTCGGTTGACATTAAGAATTATTTGGGGTTGCCTGTGTGAATCGTTTGTCTCAAGCGCCGTAATTACAGGAAGACGAGGGACGACTACCCCATCTGTAGAGTTAAACCTAACCTTTCGCAGTTTATTCTGATTCTATTAAGGGTTGCTCAAATCTTACTTCTTCTTCTTAGTCGTTAACCTGATGCAGGTATCGTGATATCATGAAGCTATTAGCTAAATTTTCCAATGTTCCTCCACGTTTTTCTATCTTCTGCCATTCTAGCACATTCTGATAATGGAGCGCCAATGGTAGCAACAATATGGTCCGTATATCGTGTGGGAGATCTACCTATATTTTTTTTGCCTTCTACTTTCCCTGGATGGTAAGTTTTTCAAGACCATTTCTTCGAAGCACATGTCCAAAATAGCTTATTATTTGTTCTGATATTTGTGTTCTTAGTCTTTTCTTTATGTTTAGCTGGTCCAGTATGGATTCATTTGTTCTTCGGGCCACCCATGGTATTCTCAGCATTCGTCTCCAGCAGTACATCTCAAATACATCTATGTTCTTTTTGTCTTTCTCAGTAAGGGTCCAGCATTCCGATGCATAAGTAAAAACTGAAAAAACTAGACTTCTTACTAGTCTCATTTTTGTATCGGTAGTTATTTTATGGCTTTTCCAATTTTTTGTTAATTTTGCCATAGCGCTTTTTGCGATTGCTGGCCGCCGCTTTATTTCTTCAGTACAGCCTCCTTTGTTGGTTATTAATGAGCCCAGATATACAAATTTATCTACAACAGCGATATTGTTTATCATGTCCAAATGATTTTGATTGTTGTTAGCTCTGTCAATTATGATTCTCGTTTTATCTCTGTTTATTTTAAGGCCCATCGTTAAGCTTACGTCTTCTATCCGTTGTAGCAGGTGAATCAATTCAGCTTCAGAACTAGCGAGGATAGTAGTATCATCTGCATATCTCAAGTTGCAAATCTTCTTTCCGCCAATGATGATGCCACCGTTCCTGTCCTCAGTAGCTTTCCGCATTATCCATTCACCATAGATGTTAAATAGAATTGGGTTTAGTATGCAGCCTTGTCTCACGCCCTTTCTGACCCTGAAACTATCGGTTAGTTCCCCATTTATTCTAACTCTGGCATAATTGTTATTGTACAGGCTTTTAATTAGCAGTATCAGATGATGGGGGACTCCCATTTCAGACAAAACCTGCCACATTTTACTCCAGTTGACCAAATCGAAAGCTTTACTATAATCTATGAAGCACAAATATGTTGTGATGTTGAATTCTCTGGATTTTTCTACAATCTGCCGTAGGTACGTTTAAAATTTGTTCTCTAGTACCACGTCCGGGGACGAAACCTGCTTGTTCCTCCGCAATGTTAGGTAGTAAAAAGGGCTTTATCCTCTCGAGAATTATGTGTAAGAGTATCTTACTGCAATGCGCAATTAGAGCAATTGTGCGATAGTTGCTACATAAATCTTTCGCTCCCTTTTTATGTATGGGAATATATAGTGATTGTGTCTAGTCCTCAGGCCCAAATCTTACAAGAACGTTCTAATCCGCCAGGTTTGTGTGTGATGTACAGTAGGCAATTGTAATGAGGATCTATTTTACTTTTTCATTCTTCTCTCCATTGGGCATTTAAGTCAAAATTGGAAATATGTAGCGCTTGAGCAGATTTCAGGTGAGGTAATCTAGATCGGAAACCGTTTCTTAGAATATAGAGAATGTTGTTGTGGACTAGAAGTTGACAATTATCCATAACTTTGTTCATGTTTGCGGCATAGTTTGGATGGAACTATGTTACTAAGGGTGGGCAGCCACTATGTGGGAGTGGGCAGCCTGTTATCATACGCATAGCACGGTTTAACTGAGTGTCGACCAGGTGGGTAGGACTGCTGTTCAACCACACTGGCGCACAGTATTCTGTCACCACATATATCAGACCAAGAGCGGAGGATCTTAAGGTTGATGCTGTGGATCCCTATGTAGTGTCGCAGAGATTCTATATTAAATTGTTACGTATTTTTAGTTTTGCTGATGTTTTCGTTAGGTGTTCTCTAAATGTGAGCCTTCTGTATAGAGTAACCCCAAGGTATTTTGACGTTATTGTGTTTCAGTAGTTTGTTATTAAAATGCACTCATAATTCTCTTTTTGCCAGCCTGTTGTTAAGATGAAAAGTTGATACTTAAGTTTTTGTAGTACTTGGTTGTAATCTTCATTTCTTAAAGTATTCGCTAAGGATGGATAGATCATTCGAGTATTTTCTGTGGTTTCTAATGGTTCCAGTCGCCAGCATTAACAAACTTGCTAGATTCGGCTGCAGACATGTCAGCAATATAAAGCCTAAAAAATGAAGGGGCAAGCACAGAACCCTGTGAAAGGCCATTATTAAGTTTCATTTGTCTACTCATATTCTTTCTCGTTATTACCTGAAAGCATGTTTGTCCTTACCCGTTTGTTAGCATGTTGTCAATGAGGTTAGTTATCTTTCTGCAGGAGATAATACGAGCAAGTATATATATTAATCCCTGTCTCCAAATGCCGCGGCTGTTTTTTGTTATTTTGATAACTAGCTTCTATAAAAGTTGTTAGTGACAAGACTATAAGATTATTATAAATCCGTACGGTTTGAATGAGGGCGAAAGCTTGCTTGTCCAGTGGGGACATTTTCGAGTATCCCGTCCCTAAATCTGTCGAGGAGGTTTTCTAATAGTTTATATACCATGTTGAGTGGGGCTATGAAACGGTACTTAGTTTTCTGGCTTATCATTTTGGTTTGCTTAATTATCTTTCTTCCCTTAAGTGAGTATATCACTATAGAATATTGCAAGCCACTGTTTCGTGTGTGCACCACTCTATATCAGGAACTTAGGATAAATGACCTCAAACCATCAAAGTAGATGGCGCCTTTGAATGCTAATACTTAAGTGGAAAATGGTTGGGAAACATTTGTTGGTCTTTCGGGTTTGATTTTAAATTTAGCCCCAGCATCTGATGAAGCCATTGGAGGCAGAAATGACGTCATAACACTATGTTGATTACCAATTAATTCAAACGCATAGACTGACAACTTCTGCTCCTACGCGATGTACTGCCTTAAATACATCAAATAGACAGCCAGCTTTTGCTATATGTAAATTTTTTCATATATTTGTATATATATATATATATATATATATATATATATATATATATATATATATATATATATATATATATATATATATATAGCTTTAGAGAGTATCGTACGAAAAATAAAGACAGAAAATCTAGTCTTTAGAAATCAAGTTCCTCTCATTATACTGGCTTTCGTGGATAATATGGTAAAATGTCGCAAAAGAAATTAGCCTGAAAATCAACGAAGATAAAACAAAATATATAGCTACAAAAAGAACAAAACGACGAGACACAATATCGCAGAACGTGACGATGGATCAGTGCAACCTTTGACAGGGTTCATCAGTTGAAATATTTGGAAGCTACAGTCATCTTTGACAACAACTACAAAGTAGAAATCGCTGCTGGTTTGCGCTAGATATATATATATATATATATATATATATATATATATATATATATATATATAACTTCAACAATAAATACACCAAACTTCAGCCTTTGATACCGGTGATTCAATTATCACCTAACATGAGAATTCCAATCGTTCAATACTACATCTAAAAATATCGATGTCATGTTAATAATTTCAATACAATAAAATAAAATGTGAAGTATTAATAGATATTTACACAGATCTAGATAAGCATCTTATGTAATGCTATAAAAAATATATTAAAGTATATTATGGGAAGCCGCCCGTTAAGTACCTACCTACCTAATTAAAGAAGAATATAATAAAAATTTAATCTTCAATGTACCATTTAAGTAGTCACTACAAAAAGTTAATCAAAACTTGTATGATTATAATATACTTTCTTTGATAGAATTTTCCTCATGTTTAGCACATCCTAAAATGACCTATAACAAATAAGAAAAAAACTTAACTTTAAAACTTGTCGATCTTCTAATTCCCGCAGACAAGACTACTGTATTATAGACGTATTAACTTATAAATGTCCAATCATAATACCGCGATTTGGCAGTCATGTTCGCGATTTGGAACATTTCAAACAGTCATGTTTGATCTTACAGATCAAACTCATCGATAGAGAGTAGAAGAAATTTATAGAGACGTAGATTTGACACATTGAAACAATCAAAGTTATGTCATACAACAATCAAACATAAGGAATACATATCATAGTCTTTTCAGTATAACGGTCGTGAGAATTCTATTTATAATGGTAAGCAATGTTATTCCTCTCCGATTTCTGCACAGTGTCAGATCGCCCTTTTTAGGAAGTTTGTTAATGTTGCCTGTTTTCTAGCCGGCACAACACTTAATTTCGCTTATAACTGAACTATACGAACACACTAATGAAACCGTTAAAGTGCTTGACACACTCTCAAACGAATTCTACCCAGAACAAGGTATTAGACAAGGATGTTTACTGTCACCACAATTATTTAATATATGTGGGGAGCATATTACGAGAAGTTATTTAAAAATGACACAGCCTTTCTTGCAAATAGTCAAAAAGAGTTAATTGATCTCCTACGACAGGTTGAAAACGGTCAAATATTTGGTCTGCTGTTAAACATGACAAAGACAAAGATCATGATAGTGGATAGACTACATAACAATCATCCACAAATAACCTCGACTGATCGGTTTGAGGTTGTAAGCTCATACTTATATCTGGCATCATTGATCACAAACACAGGGTCACTACAGGAAGACATCAAACGTAGATGTGATCTATGAAAAGTCGCCCTAGGAGAGATGGCTAGAATATGAAAAGACTCAAATTTCACGAACTCTAAAAATGAGGTTGATTAACTACTTGTTGATCTACGTCATTTTTATATTCCCAATACTGATATACGGATGTACCTAAATCTTGGCCATAACGACAAGCGGAAAGAAAGATAGACGCCACTGAAATGTTCTGTTAACAATTAAAATACTTTGGACATATTATGAGAGTAGACACATAAAACACGGAAAAACTTATTATTCAAGGAAAGGTAGAAGGTCAAAGATCACGAGGAAGGTTCCCAACATGATGGATCCAGCAAATTACAACAATATGCAAAAGACCTATGCATGAGTTAAGAGAAATGACCAGAGACAAAAATATTTGGAGACAGGATGACCACTACACTCCCTCCGGGTATCAGGACTGAAGAGAGAGATGTTCGCTGGAAATAGTCCACACACTTACATAAATAAGGCTTACACAGCCTGATCTTTCTTTCTGGTCGAAATATAACTCTCAAATTGTTTAAATTTATTATTCAATCGGGGGTTTGTTGTTAGTAGAAGAAATAAGTAATCAGTTCAAAACAAAAACAATTTATTTCAAAAAGTGGTTGCAATACAGAAGAAAATAAAACAAATAGACCATTAATTTCAACAAATGGTTGAAAATCAAATAAAAATAAACCAGATAAACAGACTTTCTCAATTCTCCAACATACAATTACATGCAAAATTAAATAGTACCATATTTGATCAGTAAAAATGGGGTTACTGTTTATTAAAAATCAAATAAAATAAAAAATCTAATCTTTACTGGCTCAGGACGTAACACGAGTTAAGGGGAACGGCAAAACTAATAATTTAATTTAACTCTTTGTTACATTATAATTGATTAACAATTGACGATATTTGGAGAATAACACGAAAATAAAAAAAAATCTTTATTGTAAACAAAAAACAAACCGGCATTGAGTTTATCAAGTTAATGTTTTGGCGCTGCGTTTATCAAGATGCAATGGCTCTAGTTAAGTTCGTGTAAACTACTTTTGATCTACTACTTGAATAATCAAAGAGAGGAAAATGCAATACTTGGGCCATGTGTTGAGAGGCGAAAGATACGAATTACTTCAAGTTATACTGGAAGGACAAGTACAGAGCAAAAGATCAGTAGGAAGACGCCAGAACTCGTGGCTGAAAGACCTGAGGAGATGGTTCGATCGCTCATCCGCAGAAATCTTTCGCGCAGCAGTTTGCAAAACTACAATTGCCATTTGGATCGCCAACCTTCGAAAGGAGACGGCGCCATGAGAAGAAGAAACTACTTTTAATTAATCAGGTCTTCTCCTTTAAGTTCCATATTCTGTTGGCTTATTAAAAGCCAACTATTTAATACTCCAATAACCAATATTTAAGCTCTTAAACTCCCTGCCTGTGATTTGAGTTGTTGTTACCGGAATAATACATTGAATAATAATCCTTTTCTGGTGTTACATTTTCCTGACTCCGAGCATTGTATATCACTAAGTCCCAGTATGTTAATAGACAAATTCGAATGTAATTATAAGTTTGAATTGTTTCTAATTCCCATTGTACGATTCTTCTCGATCGACGATGATAAAGTAACATGTTGAAGTCGTAAAGTAAAATATAGTTTTATTGACAGCTACTGAATGATTACACTATAGTTGTTGTTCAGGTAAACATTTATAATAGATTGCGTCCCAAACCAGTTCCGAAGCTATATTTATAATCTCACTAAAATGCTACTTTCTATCAAATAAGTGTATTGTTCTCTGTATAGAACAAAAACATTTGAGTTTTGAAAGCTGGCAAAGATCTTTAAAGACGGACAATACACCACATCACGATGACCACTACCCTTCCTCCGGAGGGTCAAATCAAAACTAACGAGATGTTCTGTGAAAATAGTCAACACACTTCCATAAGTCTTACAGTCTTACACAGCCTGATCTTTCTTTCTGGTCGAAATATGAGTCTCAAATGGTTTAAATTTAAATCCCGAAAGACGAAACCAAAATTCAGATCTTTGCTTTCCATCTATGCCTTCTATAAATTGCAAGGCAAAACAGACGATGCTAAAGATGTAAGAGAGAGATATGGAGAATCTAAATGTTGCATTCCACAACATATCTCCCCATCTAAGCAAAAATCCTTGACGAATTGGTTTCTTGTACTCTTAAAGAGTAAACCGAAATAAAAGAAGGATAATTAAGATTTAACTTCACGTATAGTGCCTCTGTATATTCGTTTGTACGTATTTTATCTTAGCAGGAAACATCAGAGCGACTGGTACATAAAATAAAAAAATTGTTAAAAACAAAAAAGAAGCCGGCACTGAGTTTATCAAGGTAACATTATATAAAGGTGTAACAGAGTATAACTTACAGTTTTGATGGTTGTCTGCTTCCTGAAAATTCAAAAACTGACTCTAAACTTATAAACGATAAATAAACAAACTCTACAACAAATCTCGGGAGATTTATTAAATTACTTATAATAAATTTGCATTTATCTGAGCAATTAATAAGATATTATTATTACTATATATTTCTAAATAGAAATACCTGCTTGTAGTGAGACTATTACACAATATTGTCAAACAAATCGTAAGAGAAAAAACGTCTGTTCCTCTAGACAACCCACTCAGAAGTGGCTGTTTTTCCTTTAGAAAATTACCAGTGCGTACACATGGTCAAACTTTCTGACCCATTAATTTTAAAAAAGGCACTAAGATTTCTGGGAGAAAGTCGTGATTGTGTGTCTAATCAAGCGTTACAAATTTTTCTCCCGCGGTTTTAAATAATGCAATTTGTATAGTCCTTACCCTGGACGAAAATTATGTTACGGTTTTAAAAGGTATCAAAGCCAGTTTAAAAATTATTGTAAAGTGCATGGACACTCAGCAGCGCCGTATATTGAAGAAAATAAAAAATAGAAAAATAAAAAAAATGTACACCATAAAAATCAAGATGGCAAATAACAAAATTACGCTAAACCCAACACTAAAACCATTAGATAGTGTACACAATACCGCATTAAGAATTGGTCTGGGAGCATTTAGAACAACACCGGTAGAAAGTTTATATAGTGAAACTAGAGAACCATCTTTACTACACCGTCGCATTTATTTAACACATGCAACTTCTATAGCATCCAATCGAAATAGACCTATTTTTGATAATACATTTAATAACAAACATACATTTCAAAATAGATCTAATTCACACAAACCTTTCTATGAGAGAATTCGATTCTATCTAAGATATTTAAATCTAGATTTTCCAGATATATTTCAAATAAATTTGAACCATCCTCCACGTTGGTGTATCAATATCCCAGAAATAAATTATAATCTTACTGTATTTAATAAGCAACAAATCCGGCTGTTATTAAAAATAACCTCAATTCAATCATAAACAAACATGGAGAAAATTGCTGCAGGATATTTACAGATGCATCCAAATGCAACACAGGAGTTGGTGCTGCATATGTAACGTCTAACAATCAATTTCAATTCAGACTACCCAAATATTTCAGCATCTTCTCTGCTGAACTTTATGCAATACTCAAAGCTCTTGAACATATCAACAATAATAAAATAGCAAAATGCTTGATTCTAAGTGATTCCCTTGGTGTTTTACAAACCTTAAATCATATGTATCCTAAAAGCCCCCTGGAAAAAATGGTAAAATCTGAACTAAAACAAGCTGAAGAAAATTCCAGACGCGTTACCTTCATATTTATCCCATCTCATATTGGTATTGATGGAAACGAAGCTGCAGACCAGTGCGCGAGTAAAGTGTCGAAAAGTGTCGAAACAGATGTAACGGAGTGTCGAAATCCCGCGGGTGATACAAAAACGCCTATAAAAAATTTAATTACGTGTAAGTGGAATCAAGAATGGAATTATTCACAGATAACACTACGGAAAATTAAAGATAAGATTTATCCATGGCTACCTAGAACTCGAAACCGAAAACTGCAAACCATCATTACTCGTCTACGTTTAGGCCATACAAGATATACGCATTCGTACCTTTTTACCAGAGATAATCCCCCTAAATGTGACATTTGTGACGAACCAAACAGTGTTAAACATTTTTTAATTGACTGTCCACTTTTTGTAAATGAACGCAACAGGTTCAATATTCCAAACAATATTAATAAACTCTTGGTACAGATTTAAATTATGCTGATTTGGGAAAATATTTAAAATGTATAGGATTATATTATAAATTTTTTTTTTTTTTTTTTTTTTTTTTATTTTAAATTAAAGTGTCTCGGCAACTATGGGCCATTGACACTGGTACAAGTTTATTACAATATGCTTATGTTTACATAAATATACAATACGTTTATATACAAGTTAGGGTACATTAACAACATCTTAATATAGTTACACTAAGTAGTAAAGGTGACAGTCTTTTAGGAAACGAATTATGGCACTGTACATGTTTGTAGAACCCAGTAGATCACTTAAATTATTTTGAAAGTTGTAGTAGTCTCTTTGAGGTTTGTAGTGGGCGCATTCTAGTAATATGTGCTGGACTGTTAAGGACTCATTACAATGTTCACAGCGAGGATGGTTTTCAGACGACATCAGATATCCATGAGTAAGACGAGTGTGACCTATTCTGAGCCTTCTGATAATAATATTGTCTTTTCTGCTCATTTGTGGCATGGTGATGGAGGTAACAGTTGGTTGAATTGTGCGTAGTTTTGTATTTTGCACATTCCAGTGTGTTTGCCAAGTGCTTAGTACGTTGTTCTTGATACTGGCCTTTAGGTCTTGGTGAAGTTGTATGTTTTCCATATTTTCTAAGGAGCAGGCCAGTTTTGCTGCATGATCAGCGTTCTCATTTCCATTGATACCAACATGGGAAGGTATCCAGATGATAGTTACTGCAACACCATTCTTTGACTGCTCTTGGCAGATACTGTGGATGCACTGTACAATGGGATGTATGGAGTATATATTTCTGATTGAGTCAATGGCGGAGAGGGAATCGGTGCATATTGCTAATGATTTCTCATTAGCAATGGGCGAGTCTAATGCCTTGAGTATTCCATACAGTTCGGCTGTGTGTATACTGCATCTGGGAGAAAGCCGATATGATGCTACTGTTGTATTTGAGGTACTGACAGCACAACCGACGGCCTGTTCTTCTTTGGAGGCATCTGTGTAGAGAATTTTGTCATAACGCTGTGTCTGTATAAGTTCCTTAAATGCTTGCACCAAGAGAGTTCTGGGCGTTTCTTCTTTTTTTATCGGTTCAAGCTGGTAAGGACAGTAGGTAGCTTTTTGGCCCACGGGGGAATTCTGGACGTTGTAAACGGAGTTGTGAGTTTTAGATCTGTGTCTTTTAGCAAACTTTTTAAAATTTGTGAGAGAGAATGTGCTCGAGGGTGACTATTATCTGGTACAGAGTGGGGATATTATAAAATTTAAACTATTAGAATTGTACACTTACACTGTATTCCCGCTAATCACCTTATGGTGGATGCGGTAAACTTTTTCTATAAAAAAAAATAAATTACGCTAAACACCAACTGGCCAAAACACAATATAGAGGCCTTTAATTATTCGATAAATATTGCTCATATTATTTTCTTGTTTTCTAAATACAATATTATCTTTTAAATGTCTAATGAGGATTGTATGGGATTTTAAAGTTATGTTGTAAGTTGTAATACTTCAACAAATTGCAGAGTGATACATATTTTAAATGTTTAAATTATGAATATTATTTTATTATTTTAAATTTTGTTTTCAGTTTTTAATTTAAATCATCTGAATATTTAACAAAACATACTAGATAAAAATATTTTAGCCAAAAATGCAGATACAGTTATGTTAAACAACCGTACGATGTTTCCGTTAAGTTTCATAAGTAACACTAGCGACAGAAACACCTTGTCTTCTCATAGGGAAAATTTATTGTTTGTGACGTTCATACATAAAGACAATTAAAATGTTTTAGGATGCATTAAAACTGTAAATGTAATTCATACAAGCAATTGTTTTAATACGCAGCTGCTGATAATTTTTTTTTATTTTAAATAGTTAACAAAATGTTTCCCACTATTTAGTTAAAATTGTGGAGCAATACCACTCTTTTTCTTCTTCTCACAATGTCTTGTTTTTTCAAAGTTGTAATCTTAGTTGGCATTCCGATGTTTAACTTTCATACCAGAGTTTGGGAGTCTTCTGGGTGGTCTGCTCGTATTCGGTTTCTTTCTTTGCAATCTGCAGGTCTATTATCACTCATTCTATCAATGTGGTCTCCCTATGAAGTTTCGTTGACTCTAGACCATTTTATAACGTCTTACATGTTAAATAGGTTCCTGATATAGCTGCTCCTCAACCTATATTTAAGTGTTTTGCCAGTAATTGATCTTGGGTGTTCATTTCTATCGTTCTCAGTAGCTGCTTAGTAGTGGTTATTTCTGGTCTTGTTTCTGTAGCGTAGGTCATAGTACACCTTACACGAGTTTTTTAAATTTGTGATTTGCTTTCGATGCTCATATATTTGTTTCTCCATATTACTCCATATTTCTCCCTATTCTCCTTCTGGAGAAATCGTGATATTTTAGCTGCTGTTAGGGTTTGTGATTGTATTTCTTGATTTACGTTTCTATTGCTTTTAATATTAGTGCCATGACTTGCTTCCCCACTTTTATTATAATTTGCTAACTTTCATCTTCTGGACAGACATAATAATATTTAATTCTTTTGATATTATTTCAAACCTATATAGTATTCTCTGTAGATTGTCCTCATCTTCAGATATTATCATCGCATCATCAGCATACCAAATATCTTAAATTATGTAATGCCTATTCTATATTCTCTTCCTGTGGTTTTTACTTCTTTGATGATAAAACCCATAACGACGTTAAAAAGGACTGGTCTGAGAACATCTCCTTGTCTAATTCCTGTTGAGACTACCTTGTTGGATAGATTATTGTTTCCTGTTATGAAAGTACTATTCCCTATGTTCAATTGTCAAATAATTTCAATTATTTTTTGGTTTAACCCTTTCAGGACGGCACCTGTTTGCCCTTGCAATGCCACACAGATGGCAGTTTTTAGCGTGACTTGTGGACGGATGGCACATATATCGGCCAGAATAAAAAATTAATACGTTATCGCTGATCAGTTAGATACAAAACACAACTATTTGAGTGTGCAGCGGAAGATAGGACAAAGAAGTACTCTTTTTGGTCTACCAAGCTTTCGCAAATCTTTATTTGCATCATCAGGGTGCTACAATAAACAAAATTAGTACAAATTACAGAATAAAAATAAAATTCCTTTAATCTGGATATATCCGCTGACATGGATGTGGGTTTTTTCACTTGATATTCATATCTAAAATTAAAGCAAGCTATAATGTATGTAAATAACGATTGAAAAACAAAAACTTACCTTCTAAAAATCTGATGTATAAGACTCAGTTGAAACTTGGCAAGGGGCATTGGCACAGTCTGGTTTATCAAGAACATAGCATAAGCATTTAGTACACAGATATCCACTGTGTGAAAAAATAATTTTCATTTTGTGGTCTTCCTCATCAATGCTACTTATCATCATGTCCGAGCAGTCAACTGACCCCATTTGTTTATTGTACTCAATAACACAATATGGTTTCCTTACTAGTTCTTTACTAGTAGGATCAATTTTGTCAAAAACAACCGTTTTATTTTTATGCATTGTTGTTATCATCATAACATCTCTTCTGTCTTTCCATTTAAACACCAAGCAACTGTCAGAATTTCTCCAATCTACTTCACCGTTTTTCAATTTTTCTTGCAAAGAAGGCGTATAAAGCCTTTTAGATCTAACACGAATTTGTTTTATGTTCATACAAATAATGTGACAAGGTTAGACTGTTATAAAAATTGTCAGTAAACAGTGAGTGGTTTTGTTTAGATATGATTTTATAAGCTGAGCCACAATATTTCTAGTAGCACCCAAGCATTTGATAGTTTCTTCGGTAAAATATGTATTCTTTCCAACATTAACAATAAAATCCAGAACAAAACCAGTCTCGCTATCACATATAACATAAAGTTTTATACCAAAACGGTGGCGTTTGGTTTTTATGTACTGTTTAAAAAGGAATCTTCCATTAAACAATATCACACTCTCATGAACAACGAGGTTTTCAAAGGGTGACTGAAATCTTTGTTTTATTCGTGTAAAACCTTCTTTATTTTATACAAGTTTTGAAATTAATTTACTGTAGTTACGAGGTATTGTCAGCACAGTTCATAAAGATAGGAGATATGCATGGATATTTTGATTCAAGGCTGATAAATAAGGCATTGGCTGAAAGAATTTGTTTAATTGAAATTGGAAAGAATATTAGTCAAATAATAAAAATATCAATTTTCAATACAAATGCAAAAAATATCATAAGACTTAATTGTCCTCATAGGAAAGTCATAATAGGCATGACAATCCTTAGGAATAGAACTTTTAGTTTTTGTAAGTGCATCCATTTCTTCTTTGTTGATTTCAACTTTTCACTATACATCTTTAGGTAATGTTCCATGTGGGCCATTGTCTTTAATCTACAAGGTAGATTGAGCCAAGGATTTTCAGTATCAAGCTTCATCTTAATGATTTCCTCAGATTCATGACTTTTATATCGGTCACGTAAGGATCTGCCTTTGATCTACCAGCTCTTTAGATTTGTAACGTTTATGCTCCTCCAAAGAATAATTATCAAAAAAAGTATATTCTAATTATTGTTTATATTTATATGGTTTTGGTTTTGTTCATCACTTGATGAAAGTGTAAATAAATTTGTAAATAAATTTTTCTATTTTTGAGCTTACGCTCAATATAACTGTTGACTGATTCTACGTCGGGAATGACCTTTTTCAAAAAATTTCTGCACATCACGCCCTTGAATTGATCTAGTGGGAAGAACAAAATCGTTGAAGATTATTTTCGAAATAGAAGTGCCAAGCCACCTTATTCATCAGATTTGGTATATATAAAGCAATCCTCAATTCAGATTGAGGACAGACTTCTGTAGAAGTAACGCAAAGTTATATACTTAGTCCAAATCTATTTAACACATGTTATAAATGAATAATGTAAAGGTTAGTATTTGGTGAAGTAGCGCTTAAAATATAGCTGAAAGGAAGATCTGGAGTTTCATCACAAAATATTTGTCAAACAGGAGCTAAGAAAATCTTCTTTTTCGCGCTACTAGGATTACTCCTGTTTGTCTGCCTCTTATTCTGTTTCAGTCGTTGTTGACTGTATATTATCTTTCCACCTTTTTGGCGGCCTTCCAACGGGTCTTCTGCTATACGGCTTGTTGTTTTTAGAGATTTTCGCTAATCTATCTTCTCCTATTCGGTTTACATGTTCGTTCCAGTTTTTTTTTCTTGTTTTTATCCACCTGTTAATATTTTGAATTTTGCATTGTTCGCGTATACTTCTGTTGGTTTGTCTGTCTCTTAATGATATGCCCGCTATTGATCTTAATACTTTCATTTCGATATTGTTGATTTGTTGTTTCGTCTTTCTTGTATTGGTCCTTGTCTCCACTGCATATGCTAGGATTGGTCTTACTGTTGTCTTGTATACTTTCATTTTGCTTTTCGTGGTCAGATATTTGTTTCTCCATATGGTTTCTCGGAGGCAACCACTTCCTCTTGCTGCTTTTGATGCTTGCCTTGTGGTCTCTGTTCTTACATCCCTGTCGCTAGTGATCTCTACTCCTAGGTAATTGAATTTCATTACTTGTTCTATAATTTTGCCATCCATTTCTAGTTTGCATCTATACTTGACTCTTTACTGATCACTATACATTTAGTTTTTTCTACTGATATTCTCATATTAAGTTTGTTTGCTGTGATATTGAAGGTGTGGAGCTACCTTTGTAGGTTATCTTCGTTATCAGCAATTAGTACTGCATCATCAGCATAGCATAGTATCGTGATTTTATGCGCTCCCATGTGGTATCCGTGTCGTTTTTTTACTTCGTGAATTATTTGATTCATCACCATATTGAATAACAATGGGCTGAGCGAGTCTCCTTGGCGGATTCCTCCTTTTAGTTCTATGCATTCTGTTTTCCCTGTTGGCATTATAACTCTGGTCTTGTTGTTCTTGTTAATTTCATTAATTGTCCTTATTATCTGATGGTCTATTTGTTCAGCTTATAATAAATTTAAGATGTCATTTCGCTTCACCCTGTCAAAAGCACTTTTTAAATCTACAAAGCACATGTATGCTGGTTTTCCATATTCAATAGACTTCTCTATTATTTGTCTGATAATAAAAATTGCGTCTATTGTGCTGCGGTTCTTCCGGAAGCCTTGTTGTTCATCTGTCGTATTCGCTTTTTCCTCGATTTTATTTTTTATGGCTGCCGTTAACAATTTTAATGTAATTCATCAGACTAATGCCTCTATAATTTTCAGGATTTCTCGAGTCTCCCTTTTTAAGTATCGGTAGCAGGAGACTTTCCTTCCATTCCGCTGGTACTACTCCGGTATTTATTATATCGACGAATAATTTTAGGAGCCATTTGCGTAGTGTTGTTTCTCCATATTTTAGCAGTTCATTGTTTATCTTATCAGGACCAGGTGCTTTTCTGTTTTTTAATTTTTTTATTCGTTCTTGTAGCTCTTCTTCTGATATTGGTACTCTATTGTTAGTTTCGTTAATGATACTTTCTCTGTTCTCTTCTTCTCCTTCTCCATATAATTTCGTGAAATGCTCGGTCCATTGTTCCTTCGTAATGTTATCTATGCGTACAAATTCATTCATTTCTGTTTTTTGTCTCCTTATTATCTTCCACACCTTTTTCTGGGATCCATAGAGGTCGTATTCCATATCTTTGGTAAATTTTTCCCAGTGTTCTTTTTTGATGTTATCTATTTCTTGGTTTACTCTATTCCTGATTTTCACGTAGTCTTCTCGTGCCTCCGGTGTCTTCACTCCTCTGTATGTTAGGAAAGCTTGTTTCTTTTCATTTGCTAGTGCTAAGAAAATCGAAACAATTAAAAGAAATAAACGGTATAATGGTTTTACGCTAATATGTATACTTGAAATTAATGATAAAAATTATTTTTATTAAATGAGATCCTTAATGTTTTTCCCGCAGCGAAGATCCTTTTCTTCGCACTTTTTTAAAAAGTCCATTTTAACACATTGTCATTAGTGACACGATGTTCTGTCAAAATCCTTGTATTTACACCGAGACTACCATCAGATTTCGTCTGTTGCAACTTGTGAGTTTTAGTCTTCAAACTGCTTTTTCTCACAATTCTTTCGTCCAAAGCAGAGGATCTATTGGAATGCTGTTGATTATAGACGTTTGCATTGAACTTTGCATAAATTTAGCAAGTTTTATATAACTGATAATGCATGGTGTCTATAGCACATAAAATTTCTGAACGCAACTTACACTCGATGAGTGCCATCTTTATGGGGAACCATTGCCAAGCCAAGAGTAAAGGCTGATTTATAAACTTTACGTTGGCGTTGGCGCTGGTGTTCGCCGTTGACCTTGGCGCTGGCTATCATAGACTGCATTTATAAACTTTCGGTTGGCGTTGGCGTTAAAGATCACATCTAAATTTCTAACCTTACATTTTTGATTTGGTATTATTAATTTTTTTTTGAAAATTAATACAATGGAAAATGAAAATGCTCGGCCTTTGTTAGGTGCAGTAGCACTGATACTTTTTATTCGAGCAGCACTGAGCCTTCGAAATAAAAGACAACTTCGATACAAAGGGAGGCCCTTTATGGGTCAAGAGGTAATTTTAATTATTATAAAAATATGAAAAACTGGGATACCCAGCAGTTTTTTAAATATACCAGGATGCAGGTTCCAATATTTGAAAAATTACTGCAAATGGAAAAACCATTAATAAATTATATCTTAAAATATATTATTAAATAAGTATAAATTATTTAAACTATTTTACTTTATAAACAGGTGGAAACAGAAAGATAAACAAATAATTTAGTTTGATTTGTTTGACAAACCTTTTCACTTTTTCGGTATTGCTATTGGTTGCGATGACAAAGATTCAAAGATACAGTTTTTTTATGTTCTGTGATCGTGACTACAATCACAGAAGGGTTGGTGTATTCTGTGCTACAACGGCCAACGGCAAAAGATAAAGTTGGTTCATCTTGAACGGAACCGAACGTCAACGCCAACGGCGAACGATGTTTATAAATAGACATACGAGTTTCCCATTTGACCATGTTGTAACGCGAACGTCACCACCAGCGCCAACGCCAACGTAAAGTTTATAAATCAGCCTTAAGAGTTATTGGTGTTCATTTTACATTAACTAGTAATAGTGTCTTCAGAAATATTATATTAATCTGTTTTCTTTTTATTTCAGAACCATGATTTACCTGAAAATATCTACGGCATGTCTTTTACTTATGATGGTAGCTGCCCAAGACAACTATCCCAACTATAATAATCCGAATAATAACAATAATCAAAACTATAATCCATCCAATCAGAATTATAATCCACAAAACAATTATGATCGGCAAAACGGTTTCACGAACCCTCAAAACAACTTTAACGGCGAAAATCCAAACTACAACAATCCAAATTATAACAACAATAATAACAATAATAACAATAACAACAATTTTAATAACAATAATCAAAATGTCAACAACCAAAACTTCAATAGTCAGCCAACAGATCAAGGAGACTGCTGCGAGGATTACTGTTACGTTAACGATCATGAACCTTATTTGTATTTCGGAACGAAAACGGCATATGACAGTCTGAATAGACAAAGTGGAAATCAGCATGTTGTACCTGGTAAGTTCAAAATAAGATTTGCTACAAATCAGGGCCCTGATTCTATTTCATTTCGATGTCGAAATTTAAAAGCGACTACGCCATGACAGTCGCAATCGCTAGCGATTCTCATTCATTTCGATTGTAGTTAAAACTGGGGATATTTACTTTATCATTTTGACACTGCTGAAAATTTGGGTTGGCCCTGTTGTTTATTGGCTGCACTACGCTTGTTGAATGTTTGTTTTGTTTACGTTACGTGAACGTCTTTTTTTTCTTGTTTGAGTTGTTAAATCATAAATATTGGCCATTCTCAATTATATTTTGAATTGAAAGAAAAGATGGCAAGAAAAAAAAGGCGATGTGGGAGATCCTTAAGTTATAACCACTAAGATTTGACTTAGTGGTTATATTCTAATATATTTTTAAATTTACTGCAGCTTAGTAATACTAACCCTAAACATTTTGGGTATCCTAGAGGCATAAACACCTTCTTCCAAATATGGTTCTAATACCCTTATTAAATAATTTGCAGCTTGTTTATTAAGCCGGAATTGCTGCCTAAATTGAGCATCACTTAGTGAAAAAGAATTTTGAGTATCCCGTAACATTCTTCTTATCCTCCGTTATGAACGTCGGATATCTAACCTCTCTAATTCCTCCAAAACTAGCAAATGTCCGTAAAACACAGCCATATTGATACTTTTTGCCTCAGTTTTCCTTGCAAGGATCAAAACACCGCCTACTTAAACTGAACCTAAGTTCACTTCTCCCAGTCCAGTCAGTCATGTCAGATTAATTTCGACTCAAAATGAAATTTCAACCACTTTCTTGTGGTTGAAATTAATTTCGATAAGTCGAAAACTAGTGACGTCGTTTGGTTAGTTCAGCTGAAATCCACAAGGTTCGCAAAGTCGCATTTCGACGTCGCCATGTTAATTTCGACATGTTTTGAGTCGAAATCTCAATTAGAATCAGGACCCAGATTGAAAATAATTTTTTTAAACAGCTAGTTTTACTTAAGAAAGTTGATATTTTGAACGAGTGTTAATATTTTACTAATAAGATTATAAAAAAACGAAATACGTGTAATATAATAGCAAAGAGATCGAGAGATAAATATTTTTATTTTTATGTTCGTTATACATCTTAAAATACATTTTAATAATTGAAAAGTAATAATTTCAAATAATTTTTATAATTCTGACGTCATCTGGCGACCCTCAACGAGCGGTCCAAAGCCGTCATTGGTTAGATTTGATTTTTCTCTAATTGTTCCCTTCTTTGGTTTCCGCTTTACATTCTTATTAATTTACTTGATTTTTAAACTTTAAAACTTTAAGTACCTAATGAGAACTCCTTTCAAAGTGTGCGTCAGTTGATCCCTCGTCCTATTTAAAAATTTGGAGAGAGGGAGTTGCAGCTCCCAAGACAGCGACTTAGTTTTGCATAACAATTGGCCCTCCAACATAAAAGTGATCTAAATTTTATATATTTTTATATATTACTCGATCTTTCTTTTACTTTTTATTCTAGTTCGAATGTTTTATTTGCTTTAGTATATATATTTTTATTATATTATATATATTTTTATTACCCGCAATGCATACAAAGTAAAATTTCTCTATCTAATTGTTCAATTCTTCATTACTGAGATTTATTTTTGCGGTACTTCTTCATAATATGCACTGTTACATCCGTTCTTGCTATCCAAGAGAAGCTTAGCTTAGCTAAGTACACACTCCTAATAATTTTTACTGAGGATAGTCCAGTCGTCAGAGATTTGACCCCTAAAAATCATACTAACAAGCTGAATTTTGCCGAGAATATCAATTTTGGGACTCCAAAAAGGTGCAAGAATGTTTACCACTTTAACTCCAGGGCTTCTCCCTAAAACCACCCTTGTAGGGGGGTAAAAACGCAAAAAAATCGATTTACCAAGAATCTGTACGCCGTAGAAAAAAAAATTTGAAATAAAAAATGTAGCTGAGATAATTTTGAACAAAAATGTTTATTAGCACTTTTTGCGTAGAACGAACCGTTCTCTCAGAAACAACGCTTGAAGCGACCGGCGATTTTGAATGTCAGTTCCGCGCGCGAAATCAATGTTAAATAAAATTTGTATCAATTCGACGGTAAAAAATCGATATCTTTTGATCAGAGTGTCCTATGGACAAAATCAAAATGCATTTTAAATGTGAAGAGGGCAGCTTTCGTATGCAATTTTTGTATTTTGTCACAAATGAAGTCAGTTTATATAAAGCTGTTCAATAAATAAACTTTTCGCGGTTTTTACCATTTTTTACTATTCTTGTGAGATCAACAAAATTTATTACTTTCATTAACCGGTCGTAGTGAAATTTCTATTGTTGGAGACCAGTCTTCAAAAACCTATAACATAAAAATTTGATTTTAATTTTTGGCAACCAATATGGGGCATTTGAAATTTGACTAAAAACGCAGAATTTAAACTTTTACATTACAAACGATCGCACGTCACAGAAAATAGAGAGTTATCAAGTGAGAGAGTAAGAAAACGGTAACGTTATTTTAGAATGGAGCATGCGCAGTATGAAAATTGAATACGGTAAATGATTTTAACGTTTACGGGCTCCGTTACCGTACGTGGGATAGCGGGTTTGATATAAGGTACCTTAAGCTAGCGGTGACAAATGAGCGGAATCCAATTTAACCTAAGTAATATTTTTTCACTCATTTTTCATTAATTTATTACCACCCTAATAATTTTTCACCACCAAACCACCCTTAATGGAAGCGATTCTGCTGGCTTAAGGTTCAGGCTAGCAGAATTCGGAAAAAAAACTTTTTGCTTATGGCATATTTTTTCACACATTTTTCACTAATTTATTACCACCCTAATAATAATTTTTCACCACCAAACCACCCTTAAGGGGAGCGATTTTGCTGATTGAGACGGTTAAAACTAGTACAATTTCAAAAATAAGATTTATGATATACCACATTGTTCTGCTAGATGATGTTATGAATTTATTACCACACTAGTAATTATTCACCCCTCAATTGCTCCTTATGAGAAGTCAATATTTCTATTAATGGGTTAATTCTGGGCCTGGGTTGATCCGGGTTAATATTTAAGGTGATAAAAAATGTATTTTTACAATTTTACTGTACTCCTCTGTTAGTTGGAAAATACCAAAGTGGCTTCTGTAGACAGAAGTCAACAATAGACCAGATATTTGTTCTGCGACAGATCCTCGAAAAAACAAGTGAATATAACATCGACACCCATCATCTCTTCATAGACTTTGAAAGCGCATATGACAATATAAACCGAGAATTCTTAATAAAAGCAATGAAAGAATTTAATATACCAACACAACTAATAGAACTGATAAAAGAATCTCTAAAAGTAGAAAGTAGAATCCGGATACAAAATGAATTAACGGAAACAATAGATGTGAAAAAGGGACTACGCCAGGGAGACGCTCTATCATGCATCTTGTTCAACATCGTGCTCGAGAAAATACTGAGGGACACAACAGTCAATACACGAGGAACAATCATTAATAAAAGCGTGCAAATACTAGCATTTGCAGATGATGTTGACATAATCGCAAGAACAAGAAGAGAATGATAGAGGCATACAACCAAATAGAACCAGCTGCACAAAATAGTGGTCTTAAAATCAATCAGACCAAAACAAAATATATGCAGGTAAGAAAAAACGCAGAAATAAGGCAGCCACAAAATATAACAATAGGAGAATACAACATAAAGGAGGTAAAAAACTTTATATACTTGGGATCCCTAGTCACGTCTGATAATAACTTTACGGAGGAAGTGAAGAGGCGAATATTTATTGCAAATAAATGTTACCATGGCTTAATTAGACACCTAAGATCAGATAACGTCGCAAGAAAGACAAACTGCCAAATATATAAAACCCTAATAAGACCGGTACTCACATATGGCTCAGAAACCTGGACACTTACTAAAAGAGAGGAAACGTTGTTAGCCACCTTCGAAAGAAAAATCTTGCGACACATATATAAGGGCACAAAAGAAAACGGAATATGGCGAAGACGATACAACTCTGAACTATACAAAATATACCAGGATCCGGATATTATAACATTCATCAAAATAGGACGGCTGCGTTGGATAGGACATGTAGAAAGAATGGAAGAAGGCGAAATACCAAACAAAATATTCAAACAGATGCCAGTAGGAAAAAGAACAAGAGGAAGACCGAAACTGAGATACTTAGAACAAATAGAAAATGATATAACAACCTTAAAAATAAAAAACTGGAGAAAAAAAGCACGAAACAGATCGGAATGGAGAAGAATCCTAGAACAGGCCAAGACCCAAAAAGGGTTGTCGAGCCAGTGATGATGATGATGACTGTACTCCTCTTGTAACTGAAAGTATAAATTGCTTACCAGGTTTTTACTGAATTTTACCCACCCTCATGATTTTATGCCACAGTTAATGGGAAACATTCAACAAGCTACGCATTCACGCTAGCTAAATGCAAAATATTTTTGGAAATACAAAACTGCTCTGCTAGATTTTTACTATATTTTTACCAGTCTAGTCATTGTTTTCGTAACTACCCTAATTAAAAACATTCTGAAATGTTACTCTGTGCTAATTAATATTTATTTTTTAAATGTTTAAATATTGAAAATATGAAAATACTTTATTACAAAAATTATAAATTTTAACTGTTTTTAAAAATTGACTCTGATTATAGTAGTGAGTACATGGCTAAGAGAAATCGAATCGTGAGCCTCTTTTATGAATATAAAATAAATGAAATCAAGTTGAGTTTTAGTAAATACCAGGGAATTGTTATATTTCACAGAATAATTACCAGGTAAGAAATATTCCAATTGAAATAATTTTATTATGTCTATTACATTAATTACCTAATTGTAAAGGAGGGTCAGTACACCTTGCGCACCTATTGTTAAAAGATTAAAAGATTTATGTATCAAAATACGGAAGGATAAAATTTTATTTGATAGCTCTCTAATAAAACCTAGCCTCCAAGAAAACGGTTATATAGAATTGAACAGAATAGAAATATGCTTTATTGTCACTGAAAATTATTGAACAATTTTATGGACAAAGTTAAAAAAAATCAGTCAAAAAGTACAAAAAGTATAAAACAAAAACAAATATAATAAAAAAACAGAACAATACAATTTTAAATTAGTAGAATTATTGTATAACATAATTTGTACAGACAACAACAAATGAGACAAATGTTATGGGTGTAATTTATAGCAGACGTTAAGTACTTTTGAAAAACGTACTAGTGTAATTAAAAAAGTGCGGCTTTAAACGTTTCAGATCGTTTGTAATATGAAATATTAAATTCAGCGTTTTTTAAGCATATTTATTTATTTAACACCTCTATACAAACCGAGTTCATTTGCGGCAAAACTACAAACAAAAATTGCGGCATACGAAAGCTGTGCTTTTAACCTTTAAAACGCATCTTGATTTCGACCATCGAGTACCATCGAGCTGATACAACTTTTAATGAACATTGAGTTCGCGCGCGTAACTGATATTCAAAATCTCTGATCTCTTCAATCGTTGTTTGTGAGAGAACGGTTTTATTCTACACAAAAAATGCTAATAAAGGTTTTTGTTCAAAATTATCTTGGCTACATTTTTTAGTTAAGACATTTTTTTCTATGGCGAACAGATTCATGATAAATCGATTTTTTTCCGTTTTCAAATGTTCTTCATTTTCGTAAGTTACATCGTGTTTGCCATATCAACCTTTAATATTATTATCATTTCCACCTTTCATCTTGCAATCAGCTAAGACAATTTTTATGTATAACTTTGGTAATCGTTTAATCTATTGAATATTCGCATGATCACTTCTTTATCTTTTTTTTTATTTTGGTATTGACTGCATTACGTCTTTTCCTTTTAATCGCAAAACGAAATCAAGGATCCTATCTTAAACGTAAACCAGCATGTTAGCATTAATTCCAGTAAAACCGTCTTACATACTTCCCAGGGAAATACAAATGATCAAATTTCAAGCAGGCCCAAACATTCCGCAGAGAGCAAATTGAAGAATTGCCCCCTCTTCTTGTTAAAGGCAATAATAATAACGCAAAGTTATGTATCAACAAAACGATAGTGATGAATCAGATGCCGCATTTCTGTACTGCAACGAACTCTGTTCTCCTTGTCCTAACAGGATCTGGTTAACGTGCCAGAACTGCATCGGCTGGTGTCACCCGGAATGTGCGATTGTTCTTAAGTCAACAAAGACTTTCGTTTGTAATGATTTTTAATGTTTAAATGTTGGCAAATGGATTCAGTTCCTGCAGTCTTACACAGAAAGAAAATGTTTAAATGTTTTTTTATTATAAAGGAAAAGTATTTAGTAAATATAAAATTTCATAAAAGATTGTGTAAGAAGTACTAACTTATAATCATTTTAAATATTAGATTTACAAGAAATTTGCCACTTGGAGGAAAAAAATATATATTTGTTTAGTCTTGCAAATTGTATCAAATTACCCCCCAATTGAGTAAGTTGTTACATGGCAGGGACAAATTGTTACACTAGTAACTTTCATACTTTTCAAAGAATATTTTAATTTTCTTAATGAAAAAACTTTAAATAAACTTTTTTTTATTGAAATATAAACTTCATCAGTAAAAACGTTCCTATTAAACGGAAAAATGCCAGTTACACGAAAACAGGACTGTAAATTTGTTGGAGTTACAGCTAACGGCAAAGCATTTACAACAATTGATGGAACGTTATAAATTGTCATTGTAACTCCTGGGGTTTCATCCAGCCATCCATCTGACTGCTAATACATTTTTTTAATGGTCCAAACACCGATCTGTCCAAAGGTTGCAATCGATGAGAGCTATGCGGAGGCAAGTTCATGAGAACAATGCCATTTTCCTTGCAATAATCTATTACTTTAACCGACAAATGGGAATCGTGAGTGTCCAGTATTAATAATACTGGATTTTTCTTAGAACATTTAATATTCTTATGAAAATGTTTCACATAAACTAAGAATTCCACTTTCGTCATCAATCCAGAAGGATTGCTCTTTCCTATATATCCTGGTAGTCCACTGGAAACAAAATGTTCTCGATAATTTTTCCGCCGAAAATAAATATTGGCGGCACTGAGTTTCCACTGGCATTCACTGCCAGACACACTGTCACTAATGTTCCTCGTTCCCCCGAAGTAACCGCCCCCATTTGCTTCACACCTTTTGATGTATTATTTTGCAGGGTTTTGAACTGTAGTTACTCCGGTTTCATCTAAGTTGTAAATATCTTTTGCTCCAAGATTGTGCCTATTTATTACATTGGAGAGTTGGTCAAAGAATAAATTTACATTGTGCCTATTAAAGCTTGTGGCTCGCCCTAAGCTCATAGCCTGAGGGGTAGAATGGATAACTGATTGTGGCGTTTTAAAAAATTTGTTAGCCAGTCAGTAGATGCTGTCTCAAATTTGGTCCAGTTATCAGGAACAGTAACGTTATTTTTTTAAAGCAAACTGAAAAGCAAGCTATTTTTTAAGATCTTCTTAAGATCTTTTGGGGAAAGACCATGAACCTTAACCATATCTTTGAACATTCGGTAACATAAGAAGCTAACTCATTTTCTTGTAGATCAGGGAAGATTTCACCATGCTTAGTTTTTTCTTGTAGGTTCTCATTTTGATCTATTAAAAATTTACAATTTTATTTACAACAAAATCTAGGTTACTAATAAACCTACACACAAATTTCTTGAGATGGGGCAGGTTGTTACAGTAACAACTTCTCTCTTAAAAATAGTAACAAGCTGCCCAAGGACGCCATATTAAAAATAAATTATAATTACTCACCAATCCCAAATATTTAATCTTGTACGTATAGACAAAAATAAAGCTAACAGTCAATAAAACATGCTAGGAAAACAATAAGTTACCTTACCTTGTAAAAATAGAACCAGCAAAAATTTAAACAATGTCGGAAAAATTACTAAGTGCTACTAAAAACACAAAAATGGTCGGTCTACGTCAGAGCCTTAAACCACACTAACCAAAGTTCGTTAAGATGTAGTGAGGTATGCACCGCATTGGCTACGTCGAATTAAAGGTGCTGTCATCTCGTTAAGTTGATTAAAATTAAATGTAACAACCTGCCCCGTGTAACAACTAACCCCGGTCTCTCCTACTTAGTTGACGTTTGTAGTATCCTTGTAATAATACGACAATTACGGTAAATAGTTTTATTTTACTAAAATACCCGCTAAAAGGGTGAACACAAATGTTTATATTTTTACAGCAATTTTACAAGTGTCCTTTTTTTAGGTTGACAGCTGACGGTTGCCAGCCAGCCGTCAGCTAACACCCTAAGGTCGGGTTCACACTGTCTAAGCTTACGACACTACAATACCTCCCCTCACAAATTCAAGCGCCGGGGTGGTTTAATATTACGCTTTGGTCGTTCACTTATATTAACCTGACCCTTTTCAGTTGTAACTTCAGATGCAGTCTGAGGATAAGGCTGATCAGCTAAACTTTCATTGATTTTAATTTCTTCCTGTCCCAGAGTCTCATTCGTTTAAGAATAGGGCTCGTTTATTGACTCGTTTAATAACAATTTTGGTTGGACATTCAAATGTATAGCACTAGGCCCCTGTTCGCCACTTGACCACTTATTTTCAAGACCTTCCCTATAAACTTTTTCAACCTGATCCTCCACTACATCCGATTGATTCCGCCGAATTTGATTCAAATGCCTCTTCCAAATCAAATTCTCATGAATCAGTTTACACAAATAAATCCTATCATTTAAAACTTCATCTATTACACTCTCTACCCATATTTTTCTATTTGGATTTCGATAGTCCCTGCACCAAACTCTATCCCCCTCTACAAAACTATCTTCTCTTTTTCCTTTATAATTTAAAATTTGATTTTCAGCTTTTTCTTTTGATGAAACCCCTTTTAGAGACAATAAATCTAAACGTGTACGTACCTTAGTTTTAAACATCATACTGCTAGGTGACATACCAGTAGTAGCATGTATCGAATTTCTATATGAAAATAAATATCTGTAAATCAAAGTTTCCAGTTGCACATTTTTATTTTTTTCATCTGAAAGAGCTTTTTTTAATCCTAATTTAACCGATTTAACACAGTTTTCTGCAAACCCGTTAGTTGAGGGATGAGAGGGTGGAGATGTTACAAACTTAACTCCGTTATTACTCAAAAAATCAATAAAGTTTTCGGATGTAAATTGGGTCCCATTATCCGTTTCTACTATACGCGGTATACCAAAACGTGAAAAACATTCCCTAAATCTACTAATAGTATTTTCTGAATCAGGTGTGTTCATCACGAATACCTCTGTCCATTTAGTGTATGTGTCCACAATAATTAAAATTGTCTTTGTCCTAATGGGCCCTAGAAAATCAGCATGTATTTTTTCATAAATGTAGTGAGACTCCAGTGACTTCATCAGCTTAGCCTTAGGCGGATCTGGCCGCAATTGGCAACAAACTTTACAGTTATTGACCTGCTGCTCAATCTCGTTATCTAGCGATGGCCACCAGAAATAGGAACGGGCGCTGGACTTCATCTTCGTCATACCTTCATGATTACTGTGTAATTCTTTAAGTAACTGCCCTCTCAGTGCAACAGGAATTACCGCGCGATACCCCCACATTATAATTCCTTGCTCAATAAAAAGCTCCTGCCTCCTAGCTATAAATGGTTTCAATAGTTCATTTTCTGTATGCTTCGGAAATCCATATCTAATAAAATTGAACACTTTGCCCAAAATTGGATCTTTTCTTTTTTATTGAATCTATAGGTATTAAACTCTCAACCATGTTTAAATAATCATATTCAGGCTCATCATTTTCATAATCATCCTGTAAAGGCAATCGTGACAACGCATCTGCTCTTGAGTTATCCACTCCTCTGATAAACCTAAAAGTGTAATCAAAACCAGCTAGAAATAAAGACCATCTTTGAATTCGACCCGCCGCCATTTTCGGTAGGCTTTTATATTCACCAAAGATCGATTTCAATGGTTTGTGATCACTTAATATTTCGAACTTCCGTCCCGCCAAATATTGGTACAATTTAGATACCGACCAGTAGACAGCCAGAGCCTCCTTCATAATTTGAGAATAATTTCGCTCTGCTTTGTTTAATACCCTCGAGATATAGCATATAGGCCTCTCACTCCCATCTGGTAAAACATGAGACAGAACTCCTCCGATTCCATAATCACTCGCATCACACGCTAAACGAATTGGTTTATCTGGGTCATAATGTACTAAAATCTTTTGTGAAGCTAACTCAGTCTTTGCATATTGAAAAGCATTTTCACATTGTTTTGTCCATTTAAATTTTTTCATTTTCCCTACTAACTCATATAAGGGTTTTAATTTCCCTTGTAAATTTTCACAAAAACGAGAATAATAATTTATCATTCCCGCGAAAGCCCTAACCTCTGTAATATTTTTGGGTCTAGGAGCACTTATGATTGCCCTTACCTTTTCTTCGTCTTTTTCCAACCCATTTTGTGTCCCAAATAATAAATGTTTTCTTTGAAAAATTCGCATTTTTTTTTTCGTTTAATCTAAACCCTGCTCTTTATAGTCGCTTTAACACCTCCTCCAAGTTTTCTAAATGCTCTCTATCGTCTTTCCCCGAAAATTTACTGTACACCGACACCCCTGCAAAACCTTTTCAATTACATTTTGAAAAATAGAACAGGCTGGCTTCGTGCCATAAGGTAACCGCTTTATTCTATATATACCTAGAGGTGTGCTCCAAGATAATAACTCATTAGTTGTATCAACTAGTACTAACTGGTTATAAGCATTGAGAAAATCGAGTTTTGAATATTTTTGTCCTCCTTGTAACGCGGCGAAAATGTCCTCAATACGGCGCAATGGATGGTTGAAATCTTTTAAATATTTATTTACTGTGATGTTATAGTTAGCGCAAACACGAATATCTTTGCCATTAGGTTTCATAACTGGTACTAATGGTGTTCCCCACAGAGAATTATCTGCCCGTTCAATAGCACCCTCTGACTCTAACCGCTTTAGTTCCACCTCCACCTTTTCCCGAAAAGCAAATGGTAAGGGATGAGGTTTGTGGAAAACTGGTTTTACATTTTCATCTATTTCTAAAGTAACTTTTTCCCCATTGTACCTACCCAACTCCCTTTGAAACAGCTTTGAATATTTTGACAATATGTTATCCAATTCATTGTTTTTATTTTGAATAGCTAGGTCATTAATTGTTATTTTGGAATTTTTTAAAGACATGTTAAATTTACTAATTATATCGCGACCTAACAACATTTTAGTAGCTTTCTTGACTATTGTAAAATTACAAATTTTTGAAACATTCTGTATAGAAATTTTTACAGTAATTTTCCCTTCTGGATTCACAATTTCTCCAGAGTAGGTTTTTAATTTAATACCTGTTTTATTCAAAGGAATGTAGCTTAAATTATCTAAATAAAACTTATGAGGCATGCAAGAAATACCTGCTCCAGTATCCAATTCCATCTGTGTGGACACCTTATCATCTACTACAACTGGAATATACAGTGGCTTTATAAAATTAACTTGTTGAATGTCTGTTAAGTTGTACAATGAAAGTATATTCTCATTTTCTTCCTCTTCCACCAAATGATTCTGCTCTAATTTGCATGCTGCCATAATATGACCCTTTTTGCCACATTTTTTACAAATAAATGTTCGGTACTTACATTTACTAAAATTATGCTTGGTTTTGTTACAGAAATTACACCTTAAGTCTTCTGGATCACTATGTCTCTCTTTATCACTATGTCTCTCCACTATTTTCTCACCATTTCTGGAAATATTACTACTAGAAGTACTACTTGCTTTTTGTCTAACTTCTTGTAGCTTATTCACTTCAGCATTATTTCTGGACTGTTTTCTCAAGGCTGCTTCTTTGTTCAAAGCTATCTCTAACAGTTCTTGAAAACTTTTGGACGGACTCTCCTCACACAAACGGTCCAATATATGACCTGGCCTCATGCCTGTTACAAATTTATCTTGGACTCTATACATCAGTTTGTCCATAAAATCACATTGTGTAGCTGCATTTTTAACCCTTAAATACCAATCATTAATAGACTCTTGGCCCTGTCTTAATGAATCGAAAACAATCCTTCTGCGATAGACAGACACTCTTGGTTTAAAATGTAGTCTTAATAACTGTATTAAAGTATCAAAGTCTTTACCATTCGGCTTCTCAGGGCTACATAGGTCTCTCAAAATCTTGTATACCTCTTCACTTAACAAGGTAAGTAAAACAGCAACCTTTCGTGTACCCTCTATTATATTTGCCATAAACAATTGGTCTAGCCGTTCTTCAAATACTTCCAAATCATCACCTTGCTTGAAAACTGCTAATGCCGAAATGTTCCCAGTATTAACCACTGTAACAGTCGGTTGGATTGGCAAAACCACGTTTTCTGAATTACCCTGGTTCAAGGACATGACTTGCAAATTCCAAATTCAACTTTCCGTAAAAAAATACAATATTTTGTGCTTCACCCAAACTTCCACAACTTTTCTCGTCGCCAAATAATTGTAGTATCCTTGAAATAATACGACAATTACGGTAAATAGTTTTATTTTACTAAAATACCCGCTAAAAGGGTAAACACAAATGTTTATATTTTTACAGCAATTTTACAAGTGTCCTTTTTTTAGGTTGACAGCTGACGGTTGCCAGCCAGCCGTCAGCTAACACCCTAAGGTGGGGTTCACACTGTCTAAGCTTACGACACTACAACGTTGTACCGAGATTTACTGTAATTTGCATATTGTAATGATGACTACGCGTTGCTAAGATTTCATCTGTTAATACAACCTTGACTTATCAACTCAAGTTATCAACTCTTCTTTAATTCCATTGTTTACTGTTTTTATAATCTTTCTTGCCTATGACCATATCAGTTGATCAGTAGGTCAGTTTTTGTTGTGGAAATAATGCATGGTAAATAAGACCACGCTTGGATTATTTGCAAGTTTGCAACTCAAGTGTTTTTTAAACTTGACACACTCCGCGATTACTACCTGTGTCCCAGATTCTGATTAAAAACAATTTTAATTAAAACAATAATGCAATTAAAGAATAATGTAAAATATTACTTCGGGATTATTTATGAATTCTAATATCTTAGGAATAATATTACAAGATGGGGCCATGATAGGTCACCTTTTTCTAGAATATGTATTTGAAATAGTTTTAATCATTTTGTAGATTGCCGACCTGTACAGTTTTGGAGTATTATCCGACATGGTGCTGAACTGCCTGATTCTGATACGATTAGGACGATGAGAAATATGAACAAACTTCATGAGGATATTTTACGAAACCACGAGCAAAGAAGAACCTATCCTGACAAAGGCAGATTGTGCGCTAATGACTATGATCTATTCAAAAGGTAACATTCAGTTTATTGTCTAAATTATAATAATTTTTCACATATTTTTGGAATAAAGTTACGTTTTCTATCAATGTATAATTGTGTAGTGATATTGTTGTTGTTTTTTGACAATTTCTGCAAAATTTCGACCATTAGATCTTTTTGGATTGCAGGTAGTCACAAAAATTTAAGTTTCTGGTTTTATTTTACAGCGCTATATTATCAGATTTGAAGATTTGCGACATTTAAATATTTTTAGAACATAATATTTTTCTTTCACGTTCTACTTACAATCAAAAACCAGGTATAATACTCTAACATTTATCCCTTCAAGAGTTGACGAATGAAAACGATCTAACCTTTAGAAATTATTAATGTCTTAAATGTCAAGGAATTAGGAATGTCAATCGGAAATATACTGTTTCCGATTTAAAACACATGTTTAAAATGTAGTATTGCATTTACAAAATACTAAAGAAAACAATATATTACTAAATAAGGCTAAATTTTATTTTTAATAATGTTTTATGCATTTATCACATTTATCGATAAGCTAGAATTTTTCCAGTTTCGAAATTATTTCAAAAATTTGTAAAAACGATGTACTTTATTTGCTTTTTTTGGTTACTAGATTTACGTTCTGGCTACTCTTTAAATTAAGTTTTTTTTGGGAAGTAGATTTTCAGTTTATTATCTATCAGCAATCAAGTGCTACTTTAAACTAAGCAGAACTAAAAAGCAGAAACAAAGACTGAGATGGGCAGAACATCTAGCGTGATCACAACAGAACAATGAGAGGCTACGGATACAGTGAGGCCATGACGAGACTGATCTCTTCAGGGTTCGTATAAAGACAAGTCCTGTCTGAGCACGGAGCTCCGGAAGCTAGAGTGCCACATAGAGCAGTCCTGTCACCTTTACTGCATACAATATACACCGCAAATGTTCCAAGAACACCAGGAACAGTGCTCAGCATTTATATAGATGACACAGCGATTGCGGCCAAACACAGAAACTTAGTAGTGGTCAACAATCTACAGACAGCATTGGATAACATTAAAGAATAGTGTATCTAATGGAAAATAGCAATAAATTCAAAGCAACACAAGCAATCATATTCAAAAAGAAAACAGAAACCTCAGAGGAACAGGTGTTAGTGAAAAATAAAATGGAAAACATAAGCGAAATAGGAGTCGTTATACACTAAGATTTAACATTCACTCAACACGTGGATACAACTATCCAGAAAACAGCAACAGCCAAAGCGGCAATAAGAGAACTCGCAAGTAGAAAAAGCAAAAACTGCGCAAAAAGACGAAAATGAGACTGATAAACAGCATTATAATCCCAATAATCACATATGCATCTCTCGCATGGAGACATACAAGCAATTCAATTAAAAAGAATACAAGCAGCCCACAATAACATCCTCAGAGAAGCGGTAAATTTAACTAGATACGCCGCTGAACGCTTTCTGTTCAAAGAACTGCAACAAGTAAGGGTGATATATAAAATGGCAGAAAAACCAGAATTAAGTTTGCAGAATTAAAGAGACACCCAAGATCCTGCGAGAAATAATAAGATACGATGCGTTCCATTGATGGAAGCACAAAACAGTAAATCCTGGCAAATACATAAAGTCTAGATAATTCGTAGCTGTACCAAAAGAAGAAGCCCCAGCACGCAGCACTGGCAATTTTAATAATCTATGTTTATCTTCAGGAAATCTTCAAAAAGAAATTAGAAAAAACGGCTTCGGCCACCAAAACAATTAAAAAATCCTCAAAACCCGGACACGAAGGGCCCACATCCTCGGGCACTGAGTCGCCGAACTGGGCGTAGTACGAAGAGGAGACTTGAGGCCTGAATAAGCAATTTCAGTTCAATGATTACTAGAGAAAGCAGGAAAAGAGCGTCTCACTGATCGGTTTAGGGTATCGCGTTAGAGTTCTTGTACCAAGGACTTCCACACAAAAAGCATTTGGCTGATAGTGAGCCCCTATCACGCATCAGAGTGCTGTAGGGGGAAAGGATGGTCTGGAGCATTGGAGCGCAGTAAAATAGTTCCTGATTACACGAATCACAACAGAACAACCCTCCCAGATGAGTCTTTATGATGCAGTTCAGAGGCAGTAGACATAGGAATAGGCCAATACAAGAAAAACTGGTGCTACAAGCTGGCAACGGTTGTCAACGGATATGACTGAACGGTGAAGAACACTTAGGAATATTGAGGCTATACTTTAAAGATAATGAGTTTTTTATATTATTTTTAACCCATTTGAGGTTCTTCCCAATAGTCCGCTCTTTGCTTTGTTTTAGAGTTCTACTCGTACCAATTTATTTCTGTCGTCTTTTCTTACCTTTTAGGTATCGTTCAAATATTTTCTTTATTTTATTTCTTTGTTGCCAACCAGTATTCAATTCAGCAGAAATTAAGACCCTGACTGTTTTTCTTGGTATAATAACAACTGCTATTGTCTGCCTAGTGTGGTTATTATGGATTTTACCCATGCATATTTTATGCTGGCCCATTTTAGGCATATAATGGTGTATTTCTTCTTCTGATATTCTACAAAGTGTCTCATTTTATATTCTTTTTAAACAAAAAAATCTGATGAAATTTTCGCTGGCATATATTTATAAATATTTGCATATTATTTGTTTGCTGGTTGTTTAGCTCCATAAAGAAGACACTTTTGACGTTCAACTTTGTCTTAGTCATTATTTTTTAATTATCATATTTTTCTAATATCGTAAATGCCTTTACCGTATCCGTTATTCTCCTATTGATATATTTACCTGCTTGTGGTACCAATTCTACTTTTAAAGTAACAATATAATTCAACACTTTCTACGAGTATATCATTAGTCGGGATATTTGTTTTTATCCCGTCTTCACTTGTTGGCAATTAGCGGCGGACAGAGCTCCTCATACTGGGAGAAGGCTAAGGAAAACCTGGATGTCTCAAAGTTGGGCCGTCCTTAGCTTCCACTTCCACATGATCTAAGGTCAGCTCCATCCTGATCTTAGAGAATTAATGACTACGATTGACCATGAAGAACCTCTCCATCAAACAAGGTCTACGAATCCTAAACGTGTTATTTAAAAAGTAGACAAAAATGGTAAATTTGACAGGAAACATGTGTTAGTTAGTTTTTCTAATGATTATTACTTTTTAACTGCCATATTTTATTTTAGATGGAGATTTAATGAATCAATAAACGAAGGTCGAGCCAACGGCTTGTCGGAGCAAGGAAGAAATGACATGAAACTATTGGCCAGAAGATACAAAACTAAGTACTCTGAAATTCTACAAAATTATGACAGCCAATCATACAGTGTAAGTAAAATTTGGTTAATTAGTTTATTATTGGCAAGACTATAGGAATTTCGTAAAGCAATCCAGATTGAATGCAAATGTACAACTGAATTTCTGATATGATGTTTTTCACTCGTCTAGTTTTAATGTTACCAAGTGCTTTCTCGCTCATCATTACTTTCGGGTTATGTATGTTAACAGGCTTAATCTGTTTTTATTTTAAGCTGATGAAATTAGTAATCATTTTTGGGTTGTACTTATCAAGGATTTTTTTATTATCTCATCTTTCTTATAGACCTTTAAAGTAATAGTCTGTTTTCTCTTGGCAATGATGGGAATGAAAATAGCTAATCGTAGGTGACTAGCTTTTTAATGACGGGCATTAAGAGACTTTCTTACAAGAAGTTTGATGAATGTAGGAAAATGGTAAATGATAATCGTTCCCTACTTAATTTAGGGAGCGAGTACCATTTGGTGTAAAATCAAAGTTATAGAAGAATGAAAAAAGGAACATACAAACGGAGTTAGAAGAAATAATAAAAATAGAAAATTTAAAAGGCTATTCAAAAAATTTCCTTGTATAAAAAAACTGGACCAAAGGATAGAAGCAGAAAACATCGAAAATGACAGTGGCGTAGAAACTAGCTGGTAAAAATTGAAGAAAAATATTATGGAGGCCGCCTAGAAGCAATAGAAATAAGAAAATAAGTATACTTATAAAGTGGATAATAAAAACAACCAGATTTACCGCAGATATTAATCCAAAATACAAATAAAATTATTTCGTAAATTATAAATCAATAAAAATTGCACGATCTTACCAGCAATATTAAGAAGAAGAAGATTAAGAACTGAAACTCATTAATACCACAAAAATATTTTACTGAGAAAATGAACAATAGTATTATATATGGATTATTATAGAGCAAAGAAACCATCATGAGATGGGAAAGAAGGATTTGCTGTAAATCAACACATGAAAAAAGAAACATGGATTCCGTTCCTTGGAGAAATGTTTAAAAAAGAAGACGAAATGTATTACCGGAAATGTAGTAAAACAAGGTATTGAAAAGGAATATTTAAAATATGAAGGTAGTTTTCTTTTACAGTAACTACAAAGAAAAAAGTAGGAACGATCTTAATAATTGTCTAGACAAAAATTGATTGAACAATACACAATACTCAAATAACAACAACAATAAAAAACAAAACAAAGTTACCTTACAAGGAAAAAATCAGGGATTTCGAAGCGGAAGATCTTGCATGGATAGGACAAGATTTTGAACCAGCATGTACATGTATGCTATATACTTATGCAAACATTTGCTTATGAAACAGGCAAGGGAGCTATTCAATTTAGTTACTGATTTCATAAAAAAAGGAAAATCAAAATTAATAAAGAATGGGAAAATCCAGCTATGTTATGCATCTTACTCCATAATAATGGTGGAAAATGAATATGACCTGTAGATGCTAATTGAACAGTTGGAAGATACAACGCTTCAATACAATATGGTAATTTCTGCAGAAAAAAATAAAACGATATTTTCTATTATTGATATCGAAATTATCTAGCAACAGAATAGTAGAAAAAGAAAAAAACTAGAATATAGCAAGTAACATTCGTCAATAAGGCTTTCGTAGAGTGAGGGCAAACGAAATTATTAGACACAGGAGAATTAAAAATCCTACTAAAAATAACAAAAAAAATTCTGATAGACATAATAAAAATGAGAAAATTAAAACAAGATGTGGGATAGAAGACACAAACAAGTTGACTAAATATTCAACAGAATACTCTCAATACTCAAAGAATGCCACAAAACACAGATTAGTGAGAATATTAGGAGACCGATTACCAAATGGAAAATAGGACGCCTAAAAAAATATTAAAAGACAGCATTGGAGGCTAAAGCTTATGTTAAAATGGGCATATTTTTGTCAAAATAGATGAAGACTGATAGATATATGAGCCATTCTACAGCACGAATTTTCGCTTCAAATAAGAGCTATTTTGTCAGTCTGAATAATTTTTGCTTCTATACATCGCTCGTGCTGTAGCTAATTGGTTAATGGTGATATGAAAACCTCACATACCAACAGTAAGTTCTGCGGAAGCTGCCTTATTTCACTGACAATCTCGAAAGTGTATTTTATTCTCACAATTCGTGACGAACAGATGTTAGGTACGGCAGTCTGCTATTACTTAGCCCAGGTTATAATCTTCCAGAGGTTACCAGTTTCATGTAGCATCACTTAAGTAACGTTTTCCCCTGTGGCCCTGTGTCATGCATCACACGAGCATGATGGCGTTACATATCGAAATTAATGAGTGCAGTATTAATCTCACCGTATATTGAGTCAGTTTGTGATTTCGTAATTAAGCAAGGCATATATGTATGTGTATATGTTTATTTTGTGTTTGGAGGTGTTTTCTAAACCTAAATCCTATAGGCCGATCAGTTTTACATCATTTTTGTTGAAGGCAATAGACAGGAGGGGTCATTGAGATATCATTCTCTCAATGGCAACCAGTATGCCTATCAAGAAGGAAAATCAAGGGAAAAAGCACTAGACAATCGCATCATTAATTACGCCTTTCTAGATATAGAAGGAGCATTTAATAATGCACTACCAAATTCTCTTTATGATTCGGCAGTATAAAAAGGGATATCAATTACCGTATAGACCTGGATCAAAGCAATGTTGGAAAATATGCTAATTCTTACAGACTTGCAAGAAGAGGAGTGGCTAAAAGAGCTAAGGGGTGCACACAGAGGAAATTCTTTCTATACTCCTCTGGTTGCTCCTGTTGGATGATCTGACTTCTTGACACGAAGTAAGAGAAATTATAATAAGAGAAAAATACCGAAATGTTCTGTACAGCATGATCCAACGAACATTAAATATCCTTACTGGGTGGTACGACAGTAAAAACTCTGCCAATCCTAGCAAAATGGTAGTAGTCAGTTTCACAAGGAGGCGGAACCTAGATAATAACTGGATGTTCGCTCTCTATGGAGAAACTGCCAAAGAGGCGAATGAGGTCACATATCTAGGAGTAATACTTGATAACTGGCTTACATGAAACGCCCACCTGGAAAGAATATAATATAAAACGAAGCTTTCCCCTTGGACGTGTCGAAGGATATGTGGGAAATCATGGAGCATGGAACCCAAACAGATGTATGGCTATGGCTATGTATGACTGAAAGTACTATGATTACGTATGTGGCAATATAATAATGGGATACAGCTGTCGCCATTTCCCTCATTTTAGCTTTCAACGCTTGCGATCTTTTCAGTCATTTAGATATAGACCTCTATGGAAAATGGTATGATAGTCTAAATGAAAACAAAATACCAACAGACAGAAGCCAAAAAATTTCAAGGATAAGCACGCTTACTCACAATAGAAGCGATGTCGACTACCCCTACCACCCCCATGATCATGGTTGACCTCTCTCCATATATGGATGAAGAAGGCGCCAAAGTTAGGAGCATCCAGAAGGCGGATAAGATACCAAAAAGCAGGGTGAAAGAATCAAATCTGAAGAGATAACAATAAGTCATGCAGATTTCGAAATGGTACCAGATGCAATGCAACCTAAATATAATTTTGACGATGCGTTTACCGCCGTTTTTCCAGGAAGAGACGTATGAGTCATACGTCTGGACATACTGATATTGAAGGGAATGAAAAACGGACCTACTTGCCACGGGAGGGGCAAAAGAACCTTTCCTTGGCATAGCAAGAAGCATAGCCAAAATAACGATATAGGACTAGGTAGAACGGACGAAATCTAACCACTAGTACGAACAACTGGCTCTTAAACATTCTAAATCTTTTATACATATACTTTGCAAGAAAAGATCCAAAGACCTACTTGATATGGATAGCAATGGACTACGTATTATCGTGGGTCTCCTAACAGAACACTGTTGCTTCAAGGATTACATCAATAAAATCGAACTGACAAGAATGTGGATTGTAGATTTTGATTTTGTCAGGCTGAAGATGAGACGGCGGAATACTTTTTGTGCAGGGTTGGGCGGGAAAAGGCATAATATATTTGAACATTATTAACTCGAGTCCTAGGACTTCAAGAAGTGTCCCTAAAGGCCACATTAGACTTTGTTAAAAAGGCTGGGCTTAAAAGACCACTTTAACCTAAGGATGAACTACAATAGACCTCTAAATGATGTTAACTATTAGCCATTGGTACATAACCGTGTTAGAGATATGAACTTTCCCGCTTTGTCTGTCATGCATTTGCTTCAAATCCATTATTATTTTCTTATCTTTTCTTAGAGAGTAGAAAAGAACCAACTAATTCTCGGCGCTTAGGGCGGACAAAAATTTGTCATAATGATCGCCAAATTCAATCGGAAGGACATTTAGGAAGGAGATATATTTTTATACCATTTTACCATTTATTTTAAAGCAATTTATTAGTATATAACTTTCAAGTTGTATCTTAACAAAATCGTTTTGGGGCATGTCCAAATATTTATTATAACTAGAAATAGACCAAGCTTTAGAATAACAGAATCTAACCTAACCTAATTATTGTTTTATATGTCATTTTATCCTTTTATATATTCATATTAATAAAACATGTAGGTAATTGTTTTCAATTTTTGTAGTTTCAACACTCACCTGAAAACCGCGAGAGTTTTGAAGCCTATATATCTGGACTTTTTGATGATGATGTCAGGAATATTGTTCATGCCAACATCTTAAACGGTGATAGATTAACCAGAGTAAGTTAATGATCTTTTATATACAATATTTTACATCACCAACAAGGTTAAAAAATTGTGTTATGTATTCATCGAACATTTAAATATCTTTTGGAACTTGTTAACAAATTATTATTTCAGACATGACGTACCGGGTTATTAGCTTTTCTAAATAAATTATGATTAAATATATATATATATATATATATATATATATATATATATATATATATATATATATATATATATATATATATATATATATATATATATATATATATAAAGTATCAGTGTTAACAAAGTATACGTTTTATTTTAGCCTACACAAAATTGTCCAAGGTGGCAGGAAATTGAAAGCTCCCAATTTCAAATTGGATCAGAATTACAGAGGTTTAAGGAAAGACAAGAGTATCAAAAAATGGTGAGGGATGTATTTAGAAGATTGGGATATAGGTTTACTTTAAACGCCACCGTTATAGACGATATCTATAATTTATGTAGATACGAAAAAGCCTGGTAAGTATAGGTTAACTTTTTTTCTAAGAAAAAGTAGAAAAAGAAATATCTTCCAAATCTAAGAGAAGAGTACGAATCACGAACCAGTTTGTGTAAACACTAAGAGAGATAATTCGGGAAACAACAAAAGTAAAATCTGTTTGGAAAATCCATTTCCAAACTCTGCTAGGAACACAAGAAAATGACTAACCTCTTCCGTTTCATTTTCTATAGTGTATTTTACTTCTTCTTCCATTGGAAATTATCTAAAATTCTAAAATTTCAATAAAAATTTTTTTCACTGGATAGCTGCTGAAAAGTATTATAGATTGTAGTTATGTTAAGAGAGTTTCTCAAAGTATGTCCTTTAACCGATACTTTCAAGAATCTTTATTTTAAATACGTGGCTCTAGGTCCATAACCTTCTATAATCATATCTAAATATCAGTCAGAATAACTTGTGACATGTACTCACAAAATACAATGACAATTAGATCTATCAAAGTGATATACATGAAAAAATGATAATGATAGTTGTGATCAATTTCATCAAAAAAACGACGCGAACGCCACATAGTAACAAGGCATTTACTCAATCACGTTCATCAACCAAAACCCTATCCTTTAGATATGACATAAAGGATTGTGAAAAAAGAAAGATCCAAAATGGTCTGTCTCCAAAGATTTTATGAATAAGGAAAAAGTATTATGTACCTATACTTTACTATACTATACGCTTTCGCTTTCATAGAATAATTTTGATTCACTGGTTTGTTCACGTTTTACATCAAGTTTAGCCGACGCCAAAATTTGTAACTTTTTTACTTCCCCGTTAGCAAATTTTAAACAAGCCTTGTCTCGTTTTCATCTGTTTAAGATGAAAGGGTTTAATATAAAGCTACTTATTGTTTTAGGAACCCCCAACCAAAGTCTCCCTGGTGCGTCGCTTTCAACAAAAACCAACTTAAAGTTTTAGAGTACGCAGAAGATCTGAAATATTTCTTCGAGGCCGGATACGGAAATAGGATGTCAGAAAGAATTGGATGCAACCCTCTCAAAGACTTTTACGAGAGATTTGAGAGAACAGTAAACGGTAGGTTACTTTTATTTTTAGGTGATTGTACGAGCCCATATGCTTAAAAAACATTATACATATTATTAGTAGTAGAATTGGCGTCAAGAGGTACGTCTAAGTGTTTATTCGAACTCCCATGATTTGACGTATGAAGACACTTAACATATCTGTTAAGAAATGTCTTCATACACATCTCAAGAATGCCCAGGCTTTCGACCCTCATAGGTACCGTTTACCATGGGAAGACTTTTATATCCAGGGCATTTAGATTATTCATATCTTCCTTTCTTTAAAACATTTACATTTCTTTAAAGTCTATTCTACAGTTCGTTCTTTCATTTTTCTTATATTAACACACAAATTCTGTTAATTTGTTATATTAACACACAAATTCTAATTAATCCAAATAAATAGCATTGAAAATATTGTACAGAATAAAGACCAAATTGACTGAATTTAAAGTTAACAAGCGGTTCAGAAATTTCTTTAAATCTGTGAAGACTTATTTGGGTACAAATATTCACACAGATCATACCAGGTTTTTGTCAGTCATGAAAATGAGATGAAAGAGACCAAATACTAAACCTTTAATAAAAAATAGTTATGCAACTAAACTAACTGAAGAAATAAATTTAAAAGAAATAAAAAGAAGAAAGATCTAAATTAGAAGTTAAGGAGGAAAAACAAAATGGATTTTATGAGGAGAAACTGTCGAAGATCGAAATTAGAGAGAATTCCAAATGAGCATATAATAAATAAAATGGATATGGGCGGAAATATACAAGAAGAAATTGAAAGAAGACACTTAAATTAATGTGACCATTGACAATGTTAAGAGAATACTGGAGGACAGATGTCCTCGGAAAATATTAATATGGATACCTGCAGAACGAAGGAATAGCTCGACCACGTCAACGTGTATAACAAATATAATAAAATATTCTGGCATTCCTTTCCTCAGGTAGCTGTAGCTTCCTCCGTGGATGTGTTAGTTGTAGCTCTGAGAACTTACGGTCTTCTAACATTATTGCCACAGTATGGCCGCACTGTTTACTCTAGTGATCCATTTTCCAAGTTAATTTTCTCCTATGCTAACTTGGCTGCACCGTTATATATATATTATATATATATATATATATATATATATATATATATATATATATATATGTATATATATATATATATATATATATATATATATATATATATATATATATATATATATATATATATATATATATAGCAGGTAGAAATTTAAATGGAAGAAGAGGCTTTTCATATTTTAAGGGGACATTCGACATAACAAGAACCATCCAAAGAATAAAAAAAAAGAAGATTGGAAATCGAAATGTAAAATGCAATTTTCATTACAATAAATTGTGATTTAATCCCATCTAAATACAATATTTAATTGAGATTAAAGCACTGATTTTGATAGTAACCTTTACTCAAAAATATATCCTTTGCATATCATATTATATTTATTTTTAGGTAATAACGATGGAAATAAGGCATCTTTCATATTTACCCAAACAGAAACTTTTCTATCAACGCTTGTAGCATTAGGCATTGCCAAAGACTACACTCCTTTGACTTCTGAAAACTACATGCAACAGTCCAGAAGGAACTGGAAGACCTCAACGATCAGTCCTTTTGCAGCTAACTTGGTCGCTACACTTTACGAGTATGTATAAGTTTGTTTATTATTCTTCAATATGTTATAATTTACAAAATATATGAAGAAACAATTTGTTCATGTACAGCATTTTAATATAGGTATTATTTCGCTAATATTAGCTACATCAGAAGAAGAGTTTTTTTTTCAGTTTTTTTCAGTTTCATATATTGTTTTAGCGTCACTTTCTTAGTCTTTCTGTTGATCAACTTACAGTGACTATTTTTATTAATTTGTTTGCTAACATGTGACTCATCTGCTAATTCCAGTTCTTTTTTCTATCCCTTTGAGCAGTGCATTTTTCGGTAGTTCTGCAGAGCTAGGGCCAGAGGCCCTCGTGTTTGTAAGATAGTCGCCCTCGGACATAAACATCTATTTAATGCTCTTGGTACATAAATAACTATTTTGTACTGTATATAATGTCTTGTAATTTTATCCAATATTCAATCATTTGTCTTCAATTTAGCAATTCTGACTTTAAATTCAACTTAGGTGATTCCAAAAACCTTATGACACTGATTTTTCCATGAGATTTATTAAAACTTTATATAGATGGTCGCCATATTGGATCCGCCATTTTGAATTTTACAATTTTGACATCAGATTCGTCATCAGCGATACCAAAAACCTTACAACTTACATTTTTGAGCGTTATCTAATAAGTACTTTTTAAATAATTGATGGATTCGACCGTTACTTGATGGAAATTCATTTTATGTAACAATAAAACACTGAAAACTTTGTTTTCAAAACTTCCACAAAATTTATTTTAAATTCTTATCACTACAGCTGTTTCGACTTGAGAAAGGCAATCAGCCGAAACAGCTGTAGTGATAAGAATTTAAAATAAATTTTGTGGAAGTTTTGAAAACAAAGTTTTCAGTGTTTTATTGTTACAGGTACTTTTTACTTTACTTTAGAACCTTCTATACAGTATTATAAAAATAAAAAAAAAGACGAATGAAATCGGTAAAGTCGATCTCAAGATATGGCGGATATAGGGATTAATTTTTATATTATAGATTTCTGGTTAAATTATTCTGTAATCCCCTTTAAACAAATTTTTGAGTGAAAAAATCCAATCATCCTTTTTAATGCGGGTAATTCCACAAGTTCTTTCATTTCACTTTTCTATTATTTCCTAAACAATTCATGGGCTTTTGTTTTTACTCTCTTGTATTGCTCGTAAGCTTCTATGGGTCGTAATATCTTCAGAGAGACCGTTTAGAAAGCCAAAGCGTTTTTAACTTGAAATTTCTACTCATTGACTTAAAATTGGTATTGCTTCGTAAGCTACATCTATAGTTTAGTTTTATCTATCTAATGTCTCACTATCCGACGGTATAGGTATATATATATATATATATATATATATATATATATATATATATATATATATATATATATTATATACAATTTATATAAAATTATATACAAAATTATTTGTTTTAGATGCAACCGTGATGAAAAATATAGAGTGGTATTCTTCCTCAACGAAAGTCCTGTAGAGTTCCAAGAATGCTCAGTCGGTCTCTGCAATTGGTCAACAGTACAACAGAAGTATCAAGATCTAGTGAGAAACTGTGACATCAACAAATTTTGCAATGGAAACAGTGGTGCTGGAGTGACCTATGCCACCTTCAGCCTATTTGTATTATTGTCGATTTTAGCTCTAAGGTTATAAACCTGAAAATGGTTAAACCACAAGTACTAACAGTAACAATGAGAAACATATGTGAATTAAAAAACAAGTAAAAATATTACGAACATTGGATTATAAAGAGTAGATATGTACTAAGTACAGGTTTATGTTGGTACTCTCAGATAGGTGAACTAGTTTACAGTAAGGACCCCATAAATGTTTAATGCTGGCATAAACTTTATACCGTGACGATAAAATCTGTTTTATGGTACGTAATAGACGTTATATCGCTCTACCTTAAAAGAAGACCGTCATATCTCAAAAAAAGTAAAAGATGTTAGTGAACAGATTTTAAATATTCTATATTTTTTGTGTGATATCGTCATAAAGTTAGTTTATGCATATGGCCGTCAGATGGTAGAAGTGTCGTTATTGTTAATCGAAAAGTTGGTTCTACATTTTGCACAATATTGTCATATTTTGAGACATACATAACACCATAAGATCATACAATACAATATATGAAGAATACGCATTATTTTGAGTTGTGTCAGTCTTGTAAAGAAGTTGAGGTTATGTTTAAAATGAGTTGTAGTATTCTTTTGAGTTATATCAGTACTTTTGAAAATTATTTGAACTTTTTAAATGTTTGAACCCAACTATCTACAAATTATTTTGACTTATGAAGTTCTTAAAAAAAATTCAGTTGGAATTCTTTTATGTAATTTTTAAATATATTGATTTTTTAAATAGCCATTTCTGAAAATTGTCACATTTTGACATATGACGGTCATCTCCCCAGGTAGCGGTATCTACTTGTTAGTTACATTGTAGTACATTGTTAGGAATATACCTAACACGTATCAGCAGCTACTCGATTAAATTTGAAAATATTAAACATGCACGGTGTAAGTGGCGCCAACTTGTGAATACAAATTTTCATTAGCAAAATACTTGCAAAGATGAGTTGGTTGAACTAGTTTCTCTCAATAAAATACTCATGATTTATAATACAAAATAGTACATCGATATTTTTATCTATTTTTATTGCTAAAGATCTCTTAAATGGTACAGTATGTATTTAAATATTATCATTTTCCTTGTTACTGTTATAGTAGTATTTTTACATCTTAAAAAACAATGACTTACCAGAACAAATAGTTAAGTAAATATTGTTTTACTTAGTAATAACAATAAATGTTTCATAGTGGGCAGCTGTTAGAAACCAGTCGTTAAAAATTAACTCTTGGACGAAAGCGTATGTCATATTCGGATTTGACCTATATTTAGGATCTATGACGCATAATAATACTAGATGTAAAATCTAACTATTATTTATATCGAATGTCTTTAATATTCATGCCACCAAATTCACAAATGACAAACAAAAATTACACAAAGCACAAAAGCATGTGTAAGGCCTAGATAAAAGAAACCGATGGCAAATTAATACCTCGAATAAAAATCGTAACTGTAAATATAATTTATTGCCGTTGAATCGGAATAAAAAAGTGACCCTTTATTGAAATTAAAACTGCAACATATACATAAAAAAACTGATGACGGAGTCGATTTAATCATTAAAAATGATGTGTAACCCAAAATTATGAACGAATTTACTTCCCGTTTTATAATTAATTTACCAAATCCATTTCCTCCTAAATTATTACATATTATATTATACATACATATTATATCTTAAAAACCATCTTAAGTTAACATGCGTGTCGGAGTGTTTCAGGAAATTTACTAACTCTCGTAAGTAAACATTTAATAATGATTGGTTTTTAACAGCTTTGTCCTTTTCACCTGTAACAATTGTGTCGTACCTACCAATCCATTTTGTTTGTTGATTTTAAAAGAGATAGTTGTAAATATTTTTACTAGATATTAATTACTAGGCAAATTTCGATCTTTTTTCTAATTCTGAAGCTGTTTCTCCACCTCTTTCTCAGCTTCTATATTTTATTAGAATTTTGCCTTGTTCTAATAACTATCTATCATTTTATTAAAGTAATTTTATACTTTTTTTGGTTTTTAAGTATACAAAAATTATTTTATTGAAACTAATTTTTAATAGTTGTTTATGACTCTTTAACTGAAGGTTTTTTTTATTCATGTCTGTTAAATTAAGTGTAGTTTTTAACTGTAGTACAAAAGCATACATGTAAGACAAAAACTAAAACCAAATATGCCATCCATAAGTGTATCTATTTTTGTTGCATACTGATAGTTTTTATTTTCGAATATATTTTTGTGTTTTTACACATGACTTAATAAATATTTTTAGTTAAGTAGTTTTATTTTGAGTTCAGTTAACCTTTACTATTTCTTTTGTATACGTTTAACATCATTATTATCATCTAGCCCACCTTGCTTACGACCGGAAACATGATTCTTTAAGTTTATCTTCATTTCTTATATTTTGAGCTACGACTATCTTCTTACTTCAGAAAAGGTTTGGATTCCACGTTAAGACCAGTGTTTACGCCATCATATGGTTTAAGTTAATTTCTTTGCGACACGCTTGCGCGTTGTGTTCGATTCTAGTGCTCCAACTACAAACGGCATTTCATTAAATAGTATTCAAATGGCTGGACCAACTTTACAAAATGAATGAATCTCCATCATATTGCGTTTCAGAACACACTTATATGTAGTGAGTGCAGATGAGCACAAATCCTTAGAATGTATCTTATGGCCAAATTTCAGTTGCAAACAGTTACATACGGTATGAAGTGCTCTTCTTACTTAGCAATTAAATGTCTAATGACATTAGCGGAAGAGCAAGAAGCTAAAAATCCCAATATTGCTAGCATCATTAAATCCGATTTTTATGTGGATGACCTTTTGACAGGTTTTGATTCAAAACAGAAAGCGCGCGAAGCTTGTAAACAACTTTTTGAGGTCCTCAAAGGCGGAGAATTTACATTGCGTAAATTATATTCAAATGATCCTGAAATATTGAGAGATATACAGGATAAATCAACTACGGGTTCCGTTATCCAATTCGGTGAAAACGAGAAGGCAAAAACTTTGGGATTATTGTACTCGCCGCAATCAGATACTCTGTTTTATAGCATAAATTCATCTCTAGGCCATATAATCACAAAACGAACTTTATTATCCGACATAGGTAGCTCAAATTTTTGATCCCTTGGGTCTATTAAGTGCGTGCCCAATCATAGCGAAAATTATGTTACAACAACTATGGCTAGAGCGTCTTTCATGGGATGATCCCATACCTGAGCATTTAGCGAAAAATTATTTACAGTTTAGGAATAAATTAGGAAGCTTAAACAATTTAAAAATACCTCGGCATGTTATATGTTATCGTAAGGTCAAAATAGAACTTCATGGATTTTACGACTCGTCAGAAAAGGCGTACGGTGCTTGCATATTCATCAAATCTACCGATTCGTTAGGTAGGCCGTATTCATTCTTATTATGTGCGAAAAGCACATAAAGCGCCCTTAAAGCCAGTTACCTTGACGCGTTTAGAGGTCTGTGGAGCAGTTATTTTATCGCGTTTGACCAATAAGGTCAAAAATTCATTAAATGTGCAATTTAACATGTGTTACCTCTGGACAAATTACTCAATAGTATTTGATAGTTGGTTGAAAACACCAGCCAATGTATTAAAGACGTTTGTTAATAACCGCGTAGCAGAGATCCAGGAAACCAGACAAATTAATGGAATGCAACTTATGGTGGCATGGGCCGGAGTGGTTCATGCAAGACTCAGATAAGTGACCAAATTTGCAAGTTGCTTCTACTGAAATAAGCGAAACGAGGAAAAACATACAAGGTTTTTACTAACAAACTTGATGAAACATAGATTACGGAAGTATTTTCATTTGGGCGATTTTCTAATATTTTACGTTTAAAAAGAACCGCTGCATTTGTGTTCAGATTCATCCTCATGTGTAAAAATAAGGCGAGGACTTCTGAACCCCTTTCTGTGGATGAAATACATTCTGCATTTAACCGTATTCTAAAACTGTGTCATTCAGTCATTTTCTAATGAAATAAAGCGTTTGAATCAAAAGAGATCTCTCGATAAAAACAGCAAGCTAATAAATTTATCTCCATTTCTTGATGAGCAGGGCATCATGAGAGTAGGCGGGCATTTAAAGCATTCCGAGTTTGCGTATGACAAAAAACATCCCATAATTTTAGCGGCAGATCATATAGTTACATCGTTAATATTTGATCAATTTCACAAGGATTTTATGCATGCTGGTCCTCAGCTTTTACTTGCAACAATAAGAGAAACTTTCTGGCCATTATCAGGAAGAAATTTAGCGCGACGTATCGTACAAAAATGTGTAAAATGTTTTCGTTTAAAATCTAAATCCATTCAGCCAGTAATGGGAGACCTACCTGCCCAGCATCTCACAGGTGGCCATTTAAGTTAATTTCATGCATTTTTTTTTCGTTACGACAACGTAGCAGTCTATGCAGATGCAGATGTGTCATATGCGACGATTAGAAGAGTCACAAAAAGGGTCTTAAGGCGACAGCACACAAAAATACGAACGAGATCGGTGATCCAGCATAGCAAGCCGGACATAATACTTATTAGCGGTTATATATTCATGTATTGTGTTAATTCAAAATAAACTCTTTTTTCACACGGAGTCTGACTATTTACAGCGGCACATTCGAAGTGCAAATAAAATTACATTTAACCAGTTTCGCTTTAATTGTCGCTCATCAGATAGTGATAGCTAAACAAAATCTAGAAACGGAAAAGCCGGAGACTTCCCATTACGGAATGGACAAAAATATCTAGGCTACCTTAAATTGCATAAAATTGAAAACTGGAATACCTAGGCCACGTGATGAGAGGACCAATATATGAAATTTTGAGACTCGTAATACAGGAAAAGATTCAAGGAAGACGAACTATTGGCCGACGGCAGAATTCTTTAAAGAATCTACGTGATTGGTATCAATGCAGTTCGATTGATTTGTGTATAGGAGCAAGTTCCAAAATAATAATAGCCATTATGATTGCTAACCTTCCTTGGGAGGCAGCACTGTGAGAAAAAGAAGTGTTGAAATATGTAGAACCTAAAATTTTCCAGAAATAATACCTGTAGTAAGATTTATAAGGGGCGCCGTAATATGTATAAAAAATGATATTACTGTTTTTGTCATTTCAAATGAAAAGAAAATTTCTTAATTAAATTTCAGCCTCAATCATGGGGGGACGTCTACAAATTAGCCGTAAAAACAAAGACAGAAATACTTTATAGTTTGGAGGAAAATAGAAGATGATAGGTGGGAATAAACTTGTCTCCTTGTAAGAACAAAGTGAAACTAAAACGAACTATGTTAGAAGAGGCACCAATAGATTTAACAATGGAGGAATTAAGAGAGGCAAGAAAATCTTTAAAGTCCAAAAAGGTACTAGCGGAATTAATAAAAATATTAATCGAACATAAACCAGAAGTGTTATTGCCTATCAATATGCTAAAAGGGCAATATGTCCAGACAAACTAAAATTAACCAACCTGGTACTGTTATTAAATTCAAGCTGGGAAGTAGAGAAGAAGATGAATTCGTTTAGACCAATTTACTGTGTAGATACCTTGGGAAAACATACGAAATACTTATAAAAAATACATTGTAAAAGGAGTTGAAAACGGTCAGGTTAAAAATTCCTGCCCTTGGTGGTAGAAAATCGACGCCGGCACGTCTCGTTTCGATTTGTGTTTGTCAGTATTTGTAGGGATAGAAATCCGTATAAAAATTCTCAGAGGTGGTCATACTTTGATAAAGCTACAGGAAGCTTACCCTCATAAATCAGAGTTTTAAAACGGTCGCCCAGCCTTGATACCAAATAGCGTATACAATTCTGCAAAAATTTGATATTCTCACAACAAGCGAATTTCTTTGAACTTAAAAACAGATTACCATGTGTTAGTCAGTTTTACAATGAGAATTTACTGAATAGAAGAAAAATACTATACTGTAATCTTTTAAAGTAAATAGTAAAACAAATCAATAAATCAAATTGAATGTAAAATATGTAAATAAATACTGAACCTAAGAATAAAGTGGGGTATGGGCAAAAATGCCAGCGTAGTTCAGACAGAACTGACTGGTATCTCCATAGCCGCAAAAGAGATAACCCAAAAATGTATAGCAGGGAAAACTAATGATGTTCACAGATAGCAGACAAGCGCTACTAACCTTGAATAGACCACGTGTCAGATCAGGGTTAGTAATGGAGTGTCACGAGTCACTAACTCAAGCTTCGGATGGTAATACCATCATTCTGGGGTGGGTTAAAGGACACAGTAGGAATAAAGGCAACCGCATTGCTGACCAATTATCTAGGAAGGCAGCAGGCCTAAGACTCTTAGGACGTGGGGATCTTTTTGGTTGATCAACTATAACAATTGTCAACCTTTTGCAACACATCGTGATTATGGTGGAATTTTTATTCTGGCCTCTGCAGCCGTCTGAGATCAGTCTAATGGTAGTGATATTGGTGAGATACGTCTTGTTTAGGTGGTTATACATTGCAGAGTGTTCAAGTGACAAAGTGTTCTCTGTCCAAACGTTTGCGAAAACGTTGTTTTTATTAAGTGGCGTCTTTGAAGTTCCTTTCACAATGGTAAAATTAAAGATATAATTGCCTGCTATAATAACACAATTGGTCTGGTACTTTAGAAAGGTTTATGTTTTTTGGCTATCATAAGAAATTATTTTCACACCCTCTTGTTCTGTCTTGAGCAACGAATATAAAGCTTTTGCCCTCAAGCTATGAACCCTTTTTTCTACTCTGAACTGATCCTTTTTTCCTTTCATCTTTTTCGGTTTTTATTTTTTCTAGGAGTTGCAGACATGTAGAGTACATATCTATATTAGGACCGACAGATCCTAAATTGTATTCGGTGTTGAAAATATGTCTGAAGTAAGATTTTTCCCCCGTTGCTGAACATTTATTTTTGTACAGTTTGTAAAGTTTTCCGATATTTAGATCACTTGGCAAATATTTACGGCTTCGACAATAATGTGGTTCTGAACACTAAATTTTGAGAATAAAGTCATGATTGTTTATCGACTTTTATATATTTTATGGTATACTGCTTGGTTGCTTTTAATTGAGTCTGATCTCCAGTCGCAGGATCCAATGTAAAGTTCCTTGGTCATTTTCTCTTAATCGGTAATGCTTGACAGCATTTCAATATGACTGCATCTTGGTCTGATTTGACAGGATTCTTATAAAAAGCCGTGTGAAATTGTCGTAATATTTTACCCGTCACTTTATTGCATTCAAAGACTTTGGTTTTATGATCACAACGTGGTACTGTTGGCAAATTCTTTGCAGAATACCTAAAACAAAAGTATAAAAAATACAAAATTGATTTTAGCATCACGATATCATAAGTCGCAAACTAAAAGAGCTCTTCCAAACACCCATCGATATTAGTCATGAATTATACTAGTGATGGGGTTCTCAAATAACAAGAAACAAGAAGTATTCGATTCCTAAAAGTCCTCGAGATATCTCCAGCACTTAAACCAAAGTATTCGAATACTGGCTGAGGTGAGGAAGCCGTCGCTATATTATTAAGGTATTTGGTCTTGGCAGATTGAAAATGTGGAAAACTTTACGTATCTTGGAAGTGTCATAATAGAAAACGGAGGTACAGAAAACGATATTCGTATGAGGATACGAAAAGCCCAACAAGCTTTCAGCACGCTCAACCCTGTTTGGAGATCTGGCGAGTATACTACAATGACAAAGATCCGAATATTCCGATCAAATGTCATGTCTGTTCTACTCTACGGATGTGAAACCTGGAAACTGACAAACACCGTCACAGACAAACTGCAGGTCTTTGTTAACAAATGTCTACGAAGAATTGTTCATATATTCTGGCCTAACACCATCAGAAACGAAGATCTGCTACACCTGACCGAACAAAAGAGGGTACAAAATGAAATTAAGTCCAGAAAGTGGGGTTGGATCGGTCACACACTCCGAAAAAATAGTTCCAGTATGGCAAAGACTGCCCTAGAGTGGAATCCCCAAGGGAAAAGAAAAAGAGGTCGCCCAGTACAAACTTGGAGAAGATCCATCATGGACGAGATAAGAGGACAAGGAAAGTCTTGGAATGAGGTGAAGGCCTTAGCGCAAAATAAAACCCGATGGCGCGTTTTCACTGAAGCTCTATGCTCCACTTAGGAGTTCAAGAACCTTATCAATAGTTCAATAAATGTATTGAAGAGGAATCTTAGGCAATTTTTATGTGAAAAAGTGTTTTATACAGTCGAAGATTTTTTTAGATCTTAGATGTATTTCATTTAGCTTTTAAATTCATTCCATGTCTTGTTTAGTGTTCAGTTTTTAGCAATGTATATTTATGACTAATTCTACACAAACTATGTTTGTCAGAAAGAAAATAAAGAATTTGAATTTGATACTATACGCCTGACTTATAAAATAAAAAAAATAAATGATCATGCAGAACATTGCGTCTTTGCATGCAGTCAATTCGGCCAGGAAAGGGAAGAGCTGGTAAAAAATAGGACAGATCACACCAGAAAACACAGTCAGCTAAGATTACTTATACATATAAAAAAAGTAGAATATGAGAGGATGCTACAAAATAAGTAAAACTAAAACAACAGAAGGAACTGAAAAACACTCATTAAGAGTAGTCTCAAGTATGCCGTAGGAGATAAGGGTGGTTAGATAGTGGATAAGGTCAGGCTGGCGAAATTTGAGTGAAGAACCTGAAGTCCCATACTATCCTAGGGCGAAAGAACAGTAGCTAGGTTGAGCATGAGCGCCACCTCTTACAAAAAAAGGTTTCAATCATAAAATACGCACATAATAACTGGACACCAACTAAGATAAATATAAGTTTAAAATACAATTCCGAGATGAAATATCTACACGGATGTCAAGAAAACTACATAAGGAACTCTGATCTCTGAGTAATAATTGAAAATGAGCCTATGAGACTAAACATTAAAAATAATTAAGATTATTAAGTACAGAGAAAAGGATAAATTAAACTTGAAAGGCCAACAAGACAAATTCTAGAGCTGGTAAAAAAACGGAGGAGAATACCAAGAAGAAAATGATATCAGTAGTGAAAAAGCATAGAAGATAGGACTGCATTGGTAACTCAAACTCGCAAATAACAAAGTGGGCACACAGTTCGAAAATGATTTTAAAATGTCTAATTAAGACAAAAAGAAGACTCCAACCTTCCAGTCTCCATTAGATAACGTTGTCAGAAGACAGTAGACCAGTTCTGAAACGGGTACACATTACCAATTGTCGAAATAAGCCAAAACAAATAGTCACTATGTTTTAAAATTTTTATTAATTAAATTACCCTGCATAAGTTAAATAACATATTATTAAAACTGAAAGTAACAATCTACAGCAACCAAGAAGAAAAGAATTTAAGGAACATATCGAATATAAATAACCTAAGAAGAATTTCTCTTCTTCAAAATATCTTTAACAAATTCAACAATGGTTGGCACTTCTGCCATTGCACCAGGTCCAACGTCACCACACATAAGTTCCTTTGATATAACAGGAACTTCATAATATCCAAACGACTTAAGAATTTCTATTTGTTTTGCAGTTAACGGGTGTTCGTACATCTTAGTGTTCATTGCTGGACAAAAGACTAGAGGCTTTGAGAGGTCCCAGGCACGTACGGCACATGTCAGAAGATTGTCACAAATTCCCTGAAATGTAATTTATTATTGAAAAGTTGTCTTAGAAAGTTATATCAATAAATTATTACAACAATCAATTCACGCCTTAAAAGTAAATATTTACAGAATATATATATGTATGTGTAGGATATCTTATTATGTATTATAATAATATTACATCTTATTGTTTAAGTTTATTAAACAATGTTATTTATCTGGACGGCACACTAATATAAACACGTGTGGCTTGAGACGAAAAGTAAAGAATTTTAATTACCACATACCCCTCGACATGTGAACCAATTTTAAGTATATATAGGGAGACGAAATTAAGTACCGAAACGAAACGCAGCATTTGGCTACAGTCAGTCGAAAGGCAGATCTTTAGTCGATACTCAGTGTTCAAAAGCTGATGGTGTCGATTTCTCCAAAATGATGAGAAATTAAATTTCATCAACTCTGTCAGATGTACAAGATACATGCCCCTTGAAATCAAATAATGTTAAAGATGATTTAATAGGTGCTTTAAGTGTCATAGAATCTATTCTAGACAAAAATTTACTCATGAGCTTTCGAAATAAGGTGAAATTAGCTAAATGGAATAGAAAGTTAGAAGACACAAACTTATTTTTTCTTTGGAAGAATCTAAATGTGTGTGTTTAGATTAATGACCTTGGTTTAGACTAATAGGCCAGAATCTAAATGAAAAGGTAAAAGAAAACAAGCACACTGAAGGAGATGTTTCGAATGATAGGTGCATGATAAGGCACCTCCACATACCAGCAGAGTCACTACAGACTTCCTTGAAGCAGAAGATATCACTATTTTGTAGTGGCCTGCTTGCTCACCCGACCTTAAATGTATAGAGCATTTGTGGGATATGCTTAAAAAAGAATTACGACCTCGTCAGCATAATTCACAAAATACCGTACATCTAGTACAAGTTGCTAGTTAGTATAGATAGAGTGATAGAAGGAGAAGATATAGTTTTGGAAAACGGTAGCAAATATGTAGAGCAATCGGATAATGAGAATAGAACAAAAATAATAGATATAGTAGGAAACAAAAGAAAACAAGAAACGAGGCTGGTGGGAAAATTAAATGTAGCGAGCAACTAAGTGATAAAACCACTTAAGTCAGAGAAACAAATTAAAGAGAAAAAGAAAAGACAAATACAACTTTGGTTAATAGTGAGAAATGTATCGAGCGAGCAAGTGATGAAATACCAGTTAAGGGAGTTGAAACGATAGAGAAAGACATCGTCGAAAATAACGATAAAGAAGTGGTAGACAAAGCAAAGGAAAATAAGAACTTGATTTCAAAGAATAAAAGAATGCTCTATTTATACCCTCCGCTTTATCTATTTTGTTTTCGCCAAATGAAAGTACAAACAAAAAATCAAGAAGAGTCATCAAAGAAAAAGTGTATTTATTTAAAAAAAATTATTTAAAATCCTTTATAAAAGGTATATAATTAAAACACCCAATCGGCCTACATCACAATCACAAAACGTTTTCGGAATCTATATTCCATCATCAGTGTGTCTAGGAGTACATGTTTTGAGCCACTAAATATTTGGGTAAAAACCCGTTAGATGTTATTAATTTAAATTTAGGTTACATTATTCCATCGTATATTTTATGATGTTAAAGTTACAAATGGAATTGATGACATGGCAACGTTAGTTTCTACATGAGGTTGCTGGTCCTGAGACAAAGTGTCTAAGAGGACTTAGCAACTGTTGATAGCTAAGAGTTGCTATCAACAAGTCCTCGTAGACACTTTGTCTCAGGACCAGTAAACGGAAGGCACAGTCTTACATTGCCTTGACATTAATTCCACTTGTAACTTTAACATCATATCATAACATATGTATACGATGGAATAATGTAACCTAAATTTAAATTAATAACATTTAACGGGTTTTTACCAAAATATAGTATTGTGATTGTGATGTAGCCCGATTGGGTGTTTTAATTATATACCTTTTATAAAGGATTTTAAATAAATTTTTTGTGATACATGGTATACAGCCAGCTACAGGAACTTAGTTTCCTTGTGGATTCGAAGTGTATGTCCTGAGAATAGTGGAAAAAATATTATTTGAAAAAGGAAAACGAGAAGACTGAGAAAGAAAATAGAGTTCTAGATAGACAAGGAAACCGAGAGGAGAAAAAACTTCAACTTTAGGAAGAAAAGATCAGTAAATAAACTTTGTAATCCTAGGGAAGTCGAATTTGTAAAGAATATTTTTTTAAATGAAAAAAATACTGAAGATAATTCAGTCGGTATCGAAAAGAAGGAAACTGCTCCAAAATCTGAAATTAATGTGACCGACTACGTTATAGTTCGCTGCAAGGGTGAAAAATTCCCGGGAAAGGTCAAGCAAATTTCAAATTACAACCGTTTTTTTTTGTTAGTCCTATGATGGCAAGTGGACTGAATTATTGGAAGTGGCCATCAAAGTCAGACGAATTTTGGTATTCTGCAGAAGACATTGTAGAAAAAATAAATTTTACAACACCAATAAATAATAGAAATATTTATTCCATACCGGAAATCGGAAAATATTCTAGTTCTATATTCTAGTCTATATCTAAATATGTAGATACCTATGTAGATATCTTTTGTACGTTTATGTTATTGAAAATAAAAGATTTATTTACCTACTTATCACCTGACACAATTATTATTATTATCAATTTTATATTCCCTAAGTAAGCAAGTACTAAGAATTCTGACAATTCATTTTGAAAATTGTAAATGTAAGTCAAATATAGATACAACCTACTGGGAACTTTTAGGACACTGTCAAAATCGCGTACAATTTCATGTCAAATTTATGAACAAAATCAAAATTTTGCTGTCAAATTTGGGGTCACTATTATAACCCAGTTTTAAACGGTTTTGTGTCATAGGGAGTCAAATATAGATTCAATTACCATACCAACTAATATATAACAAACAAAAATATTTAAAATGGTAACCTAATTTTATAAACCTAACCTAATATATAGAACAATAAACAATACTTGATACATTAACATCGGAAGTTACAAAAACAGTCAATACGGCAAAGCCACGAAAAGCCTCAGGTCCAGATGAGATATATGTAGAGATGATAAAACTTCAGTCCACTAGTTCACTAAAAATCTTCAGTCCCTTAACACTACTATTTAACAAAATATATACCACTGGAATCTTCCCAGAAGAGTGGCTTAGATCGACATTTATACCTATACCCAAGAAAAATAAAGCTAATAGAGGCTCCCAGTTCAGATTAATTAGCCTGATGAGCCATTTTCTGAAAATTTTACTCAAAATTGTACATCAACGTATATACAGAGAATGCGAAAGAAATCTGACTGACAACCAATTTGGATTTCGTATGGGGCTTGGTACGAGGGAGGCATTATTTGGCCTCCAGATATTACTACAAAAATGCCGAGATCAACCAAAAGACGTGTTTCTCTGTTTTATCGACTACGAAAAAGCGTTTAATCGAGTAAAACACATAGAACTCATAGAAACCCAACGCAACATGGCATAGACCATAACACGGTGACCCTTAATAAAAACCTATATTGGGATCAAATAGCGTCGATTAAAATAGACAATCGTATGGCAGCAGAAATGTCAATAAAAAGTGAAATTCGCCAGAGCTGTGTACTTTCTCCACTATTGTTTAATATATATTCCGAAAAGATCTTCCAAAATGCCCTCGAAAATATTGAAGAAGGAATAAAAACCAACGGAGAATATGCAAACAACTTAAAATACGCAGACGACACCGTCATTATTTGAATGACACTAACAACTTTCAATGTCATAACCAGAGAGGGAGATAGCTTGGGGCTGAATATAAACACAAATAAAACAAAAGTAATGGCCGTTACACGTGCACCAAATGCCGACATTATTATTCGTATCTACAACAAACAGATAGAACCCGTACAAAAATTCCAGTATCTTGGTTGCTGGATAACAAACGATCGTGACTACGAAGTTGAACTACGTGCTAGTATAGAGTATGCTAGGTCCGCTTTTCAAAGAATGAAAAAATTCCTAATAAACTCTACCTTATCGTTGAATATCCGATACCAATTTGTAAAAACATTCATTTATTCCACATTGCTATATTGCTATACGGAGTGGGAACATGGACTTTCGGAATCACAAGTATGAGACGTGTAGAAGCCTTTGAGATGCGGCTTTTTCGAAGGATGCTGAAGATCTCTTGGACAGAGCACGTGACCAACAACAAGGTGCTGAGAAGAATGGGGACTAGGAGAAAACTCTTAAATATTGTAAAAACCAGAAAAACGGGTTATCTAGGACATATTTACAGAGGAGAAAAATACAACTTCCTACGACTGATAATGGAAGGAAAAGTGGAAGGAAGAAGAGGTCCAGGAAGAAGAAAATGCTCCTGGCTGAAAAGTTTAAGAGACTGAGCAGGCATGGACACACATTCGATACTAAGAACAGCTCAAGATAGAGAGCAATTTGCTGTAGTTATAGCCAACCTTCAGTAATAGAGAGGGCACCTTAAGAAGAAGAACCTAATATAAATCAAAATAACAAAAATTAAATAAAAGTATGCTAGAACCTAAAGGTTTCTTTAATCTTATTTACCAACTGATAACCTATATATAAATGCATTATTAGAGAGTTATCAAGTACAATTTTATCCTTCCGTTATTTTGACACGTAAACGCTATTTTTTACGGTATAAGTTTTAACGGATATTTAATTTTAGAGTTATCAAATGGTCGAATTGGTGCTTTACGTTAATAGGTGACAGCTGTCAGTCAAATGTCGTATGTGACAGCAAAACATTTATTTTTTTTGTTTTAAGCTTTCTTTCACCCAAGATTATATGTTTTGTCTGGTTTTGTACATTTTGGGTATCACATTTTTTCTACAGAAATATGGAAGACATCTTACAACAAGCAATATTAGTTGAATTAGTTAAAGCAAATGACAAAGTTATAGAAGATTTAATACTAAATCATATTTTAAATGATAACATACAAAATGTACATTCTTTGTTCAATTTTGATAGCTTAGAGCCTGACCAAGCCAAACAGTATTTTCGGTTTGAAAAATAGGACATTCCAAGGCTTACACAATTATTAGGTATACCCGATACAATCGAAAGGAACTACAACTTTAAATAACTAACATATTGCATATTGTAGGACTCGACATACTGTGCATTTTATTGCTTCGTCTAGCATACCCTAATAAACTTAGTGACTTAAAAACCATATTTACCTTTTTGTCTTTTTCACTATTTCCGTGTTCATAATTGATAAATATAATGAAATATAATAAAATGTTTTATTTGCCCGCAGATGCTTAACCAAGAAAACACAAAATGCCTGTTGTAAACTAATGCACAGAAATAAAATTACAGAACAGGAACTTCAATGTCCCAGTTCCGAGTCTTGACGAATTGGTGCGATTCGCTGCTTACGTTACCGTATATAATCCGGTATCCGACTTTCGGTAACGGAGCCCGTAAACGTTAAAACCATTTACGTTATTCAACTTTCATACTGCGCATGCTCCATTGCTAAAATAACGTTACCATATTCTCACTTGATAACTCTCTATTAACTATAGCCCAGTCGTCAGAGATCTGACTACTAAAAATTATACGAACAAGCTGAATTTTACACAGAATGTCAATTTTGGGACCCCAAAAAAGAAACCCCGAAAAAAATCGATTTAACGAGAATTTGTATACTGTAGAAAAAAAATATTTCAAATAAAAAATGTAGCTGAGATAATTTTGAACAAAAATCTTTATTAGCACTTTTAATGTAGAATGAATCGTTCTCTCAGACACAACGCTTAAAGCGACCGGTGATTTTCATTGTCAGTTACGCGCGAAATCAATTTTAAATAAAATTTGTATCAACTGGACGGTAAAAATTCGATATCTTTTGATAAGATTTGACCTATTGACAAAAATCAAAATGCGTATTAAAGGTGAAAAGTGCAACTTTCTTATAAAATGTTTATATACTGCCGCAAATGAAGTCAGTTTCTATAAAGGTGTTAATAAATAAACGTTTAACGATTTTTACCGTTTTTTACGATTTTCACGAGACCAATAAAATTTATTACTTCCATTGACCGGTCACTATGGAATTTTCATTATTAGAGCCCAATCTTTAAAACATATAGCTTGAAATTTCGTTTTTGAGTTTTGGCTACAAATGTGGAGCATTTGAAATATGCCCAAAAAACGCTGAATTTAAACATTCACATCACAAACGATAGCACGTCACGGAAAATGCTTCCACTAAAACGGAATTAGGTGAAATTTGTAGCTGAAGTTGAGTTTTTTCAAAAAACGTACTTGTGTAATAAAAAAAGCAGTTTAAAACGTTTTAGATCGTTTATAATGTGAAAGTTTAAATTTAGCGTTTTTTTAGACATATTTCAAATGCCTTACATTTGTTGCCAAAACCGAAATTTCCAGCTATAGGTTTTGAAGATGGGCATCTGTTGTAAAAACAACATTTTATATTAATTTCAGTTTATTTTTCGTTTCCACAAATGTTGAATTTTATCTTAGCAACAGACTGTATTTGACAGACTGTCAAAAGTGCGGTAAAAAAGTGCATTTAGTTTTCTCTATAGTCGCGCGCCCCTAAAACGCAGGTATAAAAATGAACAATTTATTAAAGCGAACTCTTTATTTAGTAATAGTGCCTTTGTAAATATTTTCTCGGTATTAAATGTGTAGTATCGATTAATTACGCTTATTTTTCTCTAAGTACAAACCCCTATAAAACCAAACACATACTGAACCATCGCCGTGAAGTCTGCTTATCTATATCGAAGGAAACTCTTGTACAGTCCATGGTCCTAAAATATTTGGTACTGTACACGCACGGGGAAAGGAATTTAATAAGCTTTCTCCCGAACAATTGTTGGAGATCAATCAAAGTTCCAACATTATTTTTGGTCCTAACTCGACGGATTTTGTGTTTGGTGATCGCGTTATTTGTACTTTACTCTTAGGTTTGCATATTTATATAAATGTGATTAAAAGACCCTCGAAAAGACTAATGTGTCGCGATAAACTCTAAAACAAAAGGACAGAAGTAAATTTTATCTGGTGTTTGTGCCTGTTGCTGTAAACTACTGGACAAATTGGGTGAGATTTTTCCATATTATAATTTCGCTTATGCACAAAGTGAACCGCTTTTCAAAAAGACTATCTCTTTAAAAAATTTATTAGTAGACATTTGTAGACATTTACCGCGTGTGCGAAAAATTTAATTGAAAAGTAAACTCTCAGTGTAATTTAAGACATTTATCGCGTTTTAATAAACTATAAACTCTCTCGCCGTGTGCTACACATGTTATTATATGATATAAACATTATTGACTCTATTCTCGTTGTGTGCTCTACAGGTTATTATAATATAAACATTATTGACTCTATTTTCGCCGTGTGATACAGATATTAGTATATAATATAAACATTAATTTCTCTAAAGAATTCGGTGTTGGCACGGCCTTAGGCATTTGTTAGTACCTTTTGTTAAAGTCAAAATGGAAGATCTCAAGAAGAAGAGAAAACCACTGAAGGCCAAGATTACCAGAATAGCGAACTGGTTACTAGAAAACGCAGATGCAGAAACTGACGGTCTCCAGTTTCAACTCAGACACATCGAATTGAAAACGTGTTATCTGAAATATGAAGACGTGATGGATCAGATTGAAGAAATCGATGAAACCGATTCTGAAACAGAAGACAGGGTACTGATGGAGGAAAAATACTTTTCTACACTAGCTGGACTGCAGCATAAGATAGAAGCCTTAAAGTTACCCTCCCACTCGCTCAGCTCAAACTCTACTCCACCAACTGTAGCCACTGCTAAGGTTAGGTTGCCGGAAATCACGATGCAGGTATTCTCAGGAAACTTCGCCGATTGGAACGCGTTTTATCAGCTATTTGAAACGCTAATAATCAATAATGTGGAGCTAAACAATGTGCAAAAATTTATATATCTTAAATCTTTCTTAAAAAATGAACCTTTACATTTGATAGAAAATATAGAAGTTGTAGAAGAAAATTTCCGGATCGCTTTGGACACGCTTAAGAATAGATACGAAAATAAATCGCGTGTGATTAGTTTACACATCCAAAAATTGTTAAAGGCTCCATCTTTAGCTAAAAGTAACGCAAACTCATTACGAGAATTTTTAACTCTTTGTAAACAAACTTTACTTGCTCTTAAAAATATGTCTGTACCTATCGAACATTGGGATTTACTATTGATCGAAGTATTTTTACAAAAATTAGATTTCACGACGCATAGGTCATTTGAGTATGAAATAGATTCAAAGGCTTTACCTACTCTCTCACAGTTTTTTAGTTTTCTCGAGAAAAAATGTGATATACAAGAAAAATTAAACGTTTCTGATAATGATAAAAAATTTAATAAACCTCAATTAAAAACATCTTTGTTTTCATCAGTTAATTTACAAACAAACTCGTTTTCGGATACTAATTGTATATGTTGTAAAAGTAATTCTCATAAAATTTATCAGTGTAATGATTTTAAATGTCTCTCTTTACAGGAAAGATTTAATTTTGTAAAAGGTAAGAAACTTTGTTGGAATTGTTTGGGTAATAAACATTTTTCTCAAGATTGCAACTCTTCACGCTCATGTAGTATATGTAAGAAAAGACATCACTCGCTCTTGCATAGTACCTCTGAAAATGTCTCTTCCTCTAGGAACACGAATAGGCAATCTTTCTCGATTAATCGCAACGCTCAAGCTCCCAAACATTCTCAAGGCTCTTCCAGTCGTGTTGCTTACACATCTACTCCGCCCTCTTATAATGCTCATGCCCAAAACGAAGCTTCTACCAGTTCGTTCAAACCTCCTTTAGAAGTACAAAATACTGCAGATTCTCATACAGCCACTTCTCTCTCTGCTTTATCAGTTAAAACTGATGTATTGTTGGCTACCGCTTTAGTGACAGTGTATTCTAAAGATGGCAGACCTATGCATGCCAGGGCGCTCCTAGATAATGGGAGTCAACATTCGTTCATTTCTCGTGATTTGGTTGAGAAGTTAAACCTCACCCCTTATTTTAAACAGTTACAGATATCAACCATATCCGAAAACACCTCAATGTCAAATCAAATGATTAACATAGAATTTTTTCCCTATAATGTGAAGGATAGAAGTTTCAAAACTTCTTTTGCTGTACTTGATAGTATAACCTGTAGGCTTCCTAAAGCTACCCTAGATAGAAGCAAAATAAATGTTCCACCTAATCTCACTCTCGCAGATCCCTCGGACTCTGTTCCCGGTAAAATTGATTTGCTTCTAGCTGGCGACATCTGTAGCGAATTAGTGACTGATGGATTCATTCGTTTAGGAAAGAATCTTCCCATTCTTCAGAATACCCACTTAGGTTATGTTATTTTTGGTACTATTCCCCCTCATGTCTTTCATCGGAGTTCAAACTTGGCTATTTCTCAGTCAAATGTTTCTCTCTTTGTTCAGTCCGAATCCGAAGAGAATAATTTAGATAAATCGATACAACAATTTTTCGAAATTGAAGAAGTTCCCCACGTTAGTAAATTAACCCCCGATGAGGAATTGGCTGAACAAATATTTAATAAAACCACTCGTATTTTACCTTCGGGTCGTTTTCAAGTAAACCTACCACTTGTCTGCGAAAATGCGCATAAAAAATTGGGTGAATCTTTTAAAGTAACTTTAAAGAGATTTATTAATTTAGAAAATAGGCTCTTAAAAAATGAAAATACATACGCTCAATATAAGTCGTTCATTAGTGAATATCTTTTTCTCGAACATGCTAGAATAGTCCCTCTCTCTCTTACTAATGAAAATTTAGAAAATAAATATTTTCTCCCGCATCACTGTGTAGTAAAGGAAGAATCCTTAACAACAAAACTTAGGGTTGTTTTCGATGGTTCGATGAAAAGCTCTAGTAGTTACTCGTTAAATGATATCCTACTCAAAGGTCCCACTCTTCAACCGGAACTTTTTGATATTTTGCTACGCTTTCGATTATATTCCTTTGTTTTCACAACTGATATACAAAAGATGTACAGACAGGTTAAAATCAATCCTGATCAAACCTTTCTGTTAAACATACTTTGGCGTGACTCCCCGGAAAAAGATTTTGAGTGCCTGGAATTGCAAACAGTTACATATGGAACTAAAAGCGCCAGTTTTCAGAGTACTCGCTGTTTAATGGAACTGGCAAATACTCATCAAACTGAATATCCCCTGGCCAGTGACGCTCTTCAAAATAATTGTTATATTGATGACATTCTCTACGGTGCTAATGATGAGCAAATTCTCCTCAAAGCTCACAAGGAATTAACTAGTTTACTTGGAACAGCATGTATTTCTCTACATAAATGGTGTTCTAACTCGGACTCGTTTCTAAAAAACATTTCTTCTCTCTCTTCAAACTTTTCTTATGTCATAGCTCCAGATAATTGCTCTAATAAGGTTTTAGGTTTATGCTGGAATCCTGTTCTTGACACGTTTTCAATCTCTCTTCCAGATTTCACCCTAAAGAACTCATACACTAAGAGAGAAGTACTGTCAATGATTGCCCAAATATTTGATCCTCAAGGTCTTATTAATCCTGTTACAGTTGTCGCTAAGCTTATAATGCAAAAGATTTGGATTTCCAAAATCAGTTGGAACGATACCATTGACGCAGATACGTTACATGAATGGCTAAGTTTTATTAGCAGTCTCTCTCATTTTAAGGACTTAAGTATACCTAGATGTCTCTTTTTAAGTCAAGAAATCACTGGTGTTGAGATTCACTCATTCTCAGATGCAAGTTTAAAGGCTTATGTAGCTTGTATCTACTTACGTGTGACCTATAAATCAGAACAGGTGTCTTGTTCCCTTCTAGCATCTAAGAGTCGCGTTGCTCCGTTAAAACCCTTGACCCTTCCAAGATTGGAACTCACGGGTGCTCTATTGTGTAGTAAACTCACAGCAAAGATTGCTAATATTGTTAAAGAAAAGTTATCTCAATTAGACTCTATAAATATGTGGTCGGATTCAGAAATTGTTCTCGCTTGGCTTTGTTCACATCCTTCTCGTTGGACCCAATTTGTAGCAAATAGGGTTGCACAAATTTTAGATAATTCTCCTAATGCTCACTGGAGGCACGTACGATCCAAAGAGAATCCTGCTGACATACTCTCTCGAGGAATGCTACCCTCTGAATTAATAAATTCGTCCTTATGGTTTCATGGTCCTCCATTTTTAAATCAACTTCGGTTGGATTTATTGAAATACAACCCAAAGGGGTATACTTCCAAGTTGCCTGAAGAAAGGAAAATCATTCTCCACGCTCGAAATGATCAAATAGATTTCTTCACCTCACTTTCTGATAGGTTCTCCAATTTTTCAAAGTTTGTAAGAACTTTAGCCTATATGTTTAGATTTGCTAATAATGCTAAACCGCTTTCTCGCAAGTTAACTAATACCCTTGAAGTCAGCGAACTTCAAAACGCTGAACTTAAGATTATTAAGATGCTTCAGTATTCCAACTTCTCGAGTGAGATTTCTGAGCTTAAGAAAGGTAAAACTCTATCTAATAAGTGTCTTTTACCCCTAAATCCCTTTTTGGATGAGAATGAAATGCTCCGGGTGGGAGGTCGCCTCAGAAACTCAGACGTTACCTTTGATCAAAGATACCCTCTTCTCCTCCCCTCAAAAAATCGTGTAGTTCGTCTCATCCTCCACAGAGAACATGTCAGACTCTGTCACTCAGGTCCTCAAAATACTTTGTCACAAATTCGTCTCAAATATTGGCCTTTAAATGGACTACGAGAAGTCAAGAAGGTCACTCACCAATGTATGGTTTGTTTTAAGTTTCGTGCCAAACCCGCTACCCAGATCATGGCAGATCTACCAAAAGAACGTTTAAACTCCTCTCGAGTGTTCGCTCACGTCGGATTAGATTTTAGCGGCCCCTTTCAGATAAAGTCTTCCAACCTTCGTAAGGCTCCTTTATTAAAATCGTATATTGCTCTTTTCGTTTGCTTGTCGACTCGAGCTGTTCATATTGAAGTCGTTTCCGGCCTCTCTACGGAGACGTTTCTTCTCGCTCTAAAACGCTTTATTAGCCGTAGAGGCCTCCCTCAAACAATATTCAGTGACAACGCCACGAACTTTCTTGGTGCTCGCAACCAGCTGTTTGAACTCTATAAGTTTTTCAAGGAAAAGGAAAGCTCTCGTTCTATTAAGGAGTTTTTGGCCTCATCTCATATTCGCTGGAAAACTATAGTTCCTCGAGCCCCTCACCATGGTGGTATTTGGGAAAGTGCTATAAAGAGCGCAAAGCATCATATGCGTAGGCTCCTTGGCAATGTTAAGCTTACGTTCGAAGAATTCACTACAGTTCTCGGTCAAATTGAAGCTGTGCTCAACTCCCGGCCTCTTTGCTCCCTTTCAAATGACCCCTCCGATTTTACGTATCTTACTCCTGGACACTTCTTGATTGGACAATCTCTTACGTCCTTTCCTGAAAAAGATGTGATCCACATTCCTGAAAACAGATTGAATTTATGGCAACATTTGTCCAAACTCCAACAAGTGTTTTGGAAAAAATGGTCTATCGACTATTTGAATAGACTTCAAAATCGCCCTAAATGGTTTCTCCCTTATAAAAACCTAGAACCTAACGATCTCGTGTTGCTGATTGAAGACAACACTCCTCCTCTTCATTGGGTACTAGCAAGAGTTATTGAGGTCTTTCCCGGAAAAGATGGGAGAGTAAGAATTGCCTCGGTGAAAACTAAAGATGGAGTCTTCAAGCGCTCTATTACAAAATTGTGTCCTCTACCCAATGACGATTTAATTTAAGTTAGTATAAGATGATAATTGTAATGTATTTTTTCTTCCGCATGCTCTCTTGGCATAATATAATCTGTTTATTTGTGTTAAAGCCAGCGCTTCAACGGGGGCGAGTATGTTGTAAAAACAACATTTTATATTAATTTCAGTTTATTTTTCGTTTCCACAAATGTTGAATTTTATCTTAGCAACAGACTGTATTTGACAGACTGTCAAAAGTGCGGTAAAAAAGTGCATTTAGTTTTCTCTATAGTCGCGCGCCCCTAAAACGCAGGTATAAAAATGAACAATTTATTAAAGCGAACTCTTTATTTAGTAATAGTGCCTTTGTAAATATTTTCTCGGTATTAAATGTGTAGTATCGATTAATTACGCTTATTTTTCTCTAAGTACAAACCCCTATAAAACCAAACACATACTGAACCATCGCCGTGAAGTCTGCTTATCTATATCGAAGGAAACTCTTGTACAGTCCATGGTCCTAAAATATTTGGTACTGTACACGCACGGGGAAAGGAATTTAATAAGCTTTCTCCCGAACAATTGTTGGAGATCAATCAAAGTTCCAACAGCATCTAATAACGAAAATTCTATAGTGACCAGTCAATGGAAGTGATTAACATTATTGATACCAATGAGAATCGTAAAAAATAATAAAAATCGCGAAACGCTTATTTATTTAAAACCTTTATAGAGCAAGGTAATTTGCAGTAAAATGCAAAAATTGCATGCGAAAGCTGCTCTCTTCACCTTTAAAACGCATTTTTGATTTTTGTCGATAGGACACTCTGAACAAAAGATATCGAATTTTTACAGTCGAGTTGATACAAATTTTATTTAAAAATAGATTTCACGCGCGTATCTGACATTGAAAATCACTGGTCGTTTCAAACGTTGTTTCTAAGAGAACGGTTCATTTTACAGAAAAAGCGCTGATAAACATTTTTGTTCAAAATTACCTCAGTTTTTTCTTCAACGTAGAGATTCTTGGTAAATCGATTTTTTCCGTTTTCCCCCCTTCCCGAGGGGCGTTTTTAGGAGAAGCCGGAAGATCAAAGTGGTAAACTTTTTTGCACCTTTTTTGAGGTTCCATGATTGACATTGTCAGCAAAATTCAGTTTGTTCTAATGATTTTTAGAGATTCAGTGGCATTTTCGTCTTTGACGATTGTACTATGCTAATAAATGTTCAAACTGTTGACCATTATGATCAAGAATTACAGTTTAGTATTTTTACTAACGTTAGTGTTTTGTTAGTAATTTTTAAATTTTTTCTTGACTTTTGAGGAATGTCTAACAGAGAAATCATATTGAGAAATACGATGCCTCAAGGCGAGCTTGATGTCTTCTTGTGATTGAAATAATCATATAAATTATTTGCTAACAAATAAACCAAAAGCTAGAACTTGATATTAGCAGTACAATATAATATTAAGTTCGATTTAGCTATCGCTCAGTACAAAGTAAAAAAACGGATATGATAAAAAATTGTCAGTAACTGTGGTTGCTATCACTAATTATTATCTGTCTTTGCATAATTAATACCTTAACTATGCAAGGTAAATATCCGGTTTGTTTGTTACAGTCAAATGATCAATTCTTATTATGTTTTCAAAAAATTGCATCGTATTTTGCATACAACTGATGTTAGTGTTTTTAGTGTACAGTGAAAACTTGCAGCCTTATAGTGTGCTCTTTTCTTATCGATATATCGACGTTTACCAACTCTATCCTGCCGATAAACATCTTAAATGCAATAACTGTTATACTTTGTACTGTCCTAAACCATTATCTTTAAAATGCACACTGTCGCTTCAAACTGATTTTCAAGACCCAATTTTTACTTTTTCAGCAAACTTAAGTAGCAAATTTAAAAATACTGCTGGGAATTATACTATGTCATTGGGAGAAGTAGATTTTTATAAAAAGATACATATGACTAACGGCTTGATTACAAACTATGTAAACCAATACTACTATTCAGATTCTGAAGATAACTATTTGCAAGTATGGTTTTATAAACATTTTTCGATAATTCCGTTTTATCACGGTTTTGTCAGTGAAACTGTAGATACCCACCAAAATGCTACGAATATCCGATTTAGTGCTTGCAATCGTACCTACAATCTAAAAATTTTAAACGAATTTGGACCACGTCTGTTCAAAACTAACCAATCAGCCTTCTATGTTCGAAAAGAATTAACGAATGCGGTAGATAATTGTTTTCCTTCTCGATTTATACTTCCAGAAGTAGCTACAACTCAAACGATCACTACAATTTTATCAAATACAACCATTCCAAATCAAGATGTTACTGTAGAAGACAAGACAAACTTTAACTGTGAAAGCAATAAATTGATAGTAATCATATTAATATCATTGGTAGTGTTTTTAATATTTTTTATTTGTGTGCTGACATACTTTTGGAAAAAAAGAACAGCTTCTGGCGGGACTTCCATCATGTCTTCCAAAATCAAATCAACTTATACTGAATGGTTAACCTCCCACAGACACGTTAGAAAATCAGCTAAAACGGATGCTCATACTGAAGAAAACGGTTATTGCACGCCTCTAGAAGATTGTGTTGTAGAAGTGCCTAAACCACATTATGATTATGTTATGGTTACCAGAGAGAACACAGTATTCACTGAAAATCATTATACAGTTGTTGAAGACAGAAGAACAAATTCAGATGAGTCATATTTGGATCCGAAAGAGTGTCATAAAAAACATAGCCAAGACCTTACTACGGATGGTTACATAGATGTCCTTAATTAAAATAAGTTGATACCTAGCTTTGGTGCACTCGAAAGTGGTAGTTTTATAATATAGACATTGGTAATGACTAAGCTTGTGCAATATTTGTGAAAAAATGATACAAGATAAACTTTTATGTTTTATAATTTTTTATTTTACCTTGTTTACACTTTATCTCTCAAATCAGTCAGCTGGAAAACAGATCTTCTAAAGATACGAATCTTCTAGAGATGACCTGTTACAAAATAGTCAGTATTTTGTCCCCAACCTAGAGTAGTACAGTCCATATTACCATGTATTGTAGCCACGCAAGTATTATCACAACTGGTTATACAAAATATTAAACAAAATAGTTATAAACTGGTACATAGTAAAAAGCCCAATGTATAAATTCGCGAACAACTCTAATTTAGTTCATCATAGTAGAAAAATACAGTAATTAATTAAAGGAGAGCTTGTTTTTATTTTTATTTCAGTGGTAATAATTATTGGTAAGTCAAAGAAACTGTTTTTATTTTTCTTCAAGATATTGGCAAACGAAGCAATTGCAAAAATCTGTTAGTTCAAATGATATGTTGTCATATATGTTATTTGATAAAGCTTAACTATACCACTTACATTACTAATTTTTGCTAATGTATTTGCATCTAGTGGAGCTATTAAAAGTAAATCTGCCCATTTGGCAAGCTCAATATGTAGAACTGGATCACCTCTTACTGTCCATGCCTCCCATTCATCTGAATCCACAAAAATTGTTTCATCTTCAAATGTTTCATGTTTTAAAAAGTGTCTTGCACTTTCGGTAAGACACACCCTTACCTAAAATAAAAATAAAACTTGATGTTCTTAAATACTAGTTTCTTATTAATCAAATTTTAAAATTAGAAAATAAGAAATATAAAACAGAAACAATTTTAAACACAATAACATGCACAAAATTTATTTGTTTAATTATAACAAATACTTACTAGCTAAAAACTAAGTATTTAGCTAACTATTAATTTAGATTGAGCATTTGATTACTATTTTACACCATTAAATTTGTATATGTTGATCACATTCAATAATATATAAGTTAATTATATTTTGGTATGTATAAACCTTTCTTCTTCTGAATTTTAATACTATTACTGTTAACAGCTCAATATCCTAGCCAATCTAGTCTTAGCGAGATTGACATAGTATTAGCAGCTTTGAAACAAAGAGCTCTTTTGCAGTGTATAAATCTTTCAGTCCCCACTCCCTCTGTCCCCCGTCTGTTTCTTGATCATTTTGTCCATTTTCATTATAAAAATAAGATTTGTGCTTTTGTTCATCATCATCATATAACGGGGGTCCTACGGCGATTGCCGCTTCCCGCATTTCAGCCTCCATCTTTTCCTATCTCTCCAATCTCCCTCTTCTAAGCCTCTAGATTGCATTGTTTTTGTAATTTCTCTTCTCCAGGAATTTGGTGGTCTTCCCCTTTTCCTTCTTTCTGGCGGAACATACATTAAGGCTTTCTTTGGCCACCGCTCCTCCTCCATTCTCATCACGTGACCATACCATTGTAATTGCCTTCCTTGTATTCTGTCTGAAAGAGTATCTCTAATTCCTGTACGGTTTCGTATTTCCTCATTCCTGATTCTTTCCATTCTCGATACTCGACATGACCTTCTAAGATAATCCATTTTCACAACGTCTACTTTATCTCGTTCATTCTTTGTCATCGTCCAACATTCGGCACCATATGTGGTAATTGGTTCTACAATTGCTCTGTATACGCGAAGTTTGGTATGCATCTTTATTTTATTAGACCACAGTAATGAATTCAGTATTTGGATGCATTTTTTCCCTTGGGTTATTCGGTTTTGTACATCTATCTTAACTCTGCCATCTGCTGATATGATGCTTCCTAGATATTTATACTGGTTGCAGCCTTTTATGACTGCGTTTTCAAGCCTCAGATCTGTGGTATTTCCTCCAATTTTTAAATATTCTGTTTTGCTTATGTTTACAGTAAGCCCCCATTTGGCATATTCCTCAAATAATTTTCGATTCATATAATTTATATCTTCCTCATCGGTTGCAACCACCACCTGATCATCTGCAAACAACAATGTATACAGAGTTTCTTGTCCCACTTCGATGCCCATAAATCTACATTTATTTCTCCAATTCCTCAATGCTTCTTGGACGTATATTTTAAAGAGTGTAGGTGACACACAGCATCCTTGCTTTAGGCCTTTAGTGACTTTAAATTCATTTGAGGTTCTGGTTCCAATTTTTACACAACTAACTGCATTTTCGTACAGTTTATATATTGCTCGGATATACGTCGAATCCAATCCGGACCTTTTGAGGACCTCAAACATTTTCTTTAACGGGACACTATCATATGCTTTCTCAAGGTCTATAAATACCAAATGGGTCTCTCTACTTCTTTCGACACGTTTTTCAATTATTTGTCGTAGGATAAATATATTATCAAGGCAGGATCTCCCGGTACGAAAGCCGCTTTGTTCTTCAATATCTTGTATCTGTCTTTCAACCTTCTTCTTTAATATTCTGCCGTACAACCGGCCCACAGAGCTCGTCACACTAATACCTCTATAATTGGAACAGTCTCTTTTATTCCCTCTCTTATATATGGAGCTTATATAAGATTTATTCCAATCTCTAGGAATTTCCTGGTCTCCACACATACATTTATTGAAAAGGTTTTGTGCTTTTGTTAACAACTTTAAATGGTTGAAGTTGATATGCAATAATAAAAAAAGTGATTGGGGTCAGGTCAGACAGATCGGACAGATTGGGAGCAAACACCATAAACATCATACGATATTTACTAGTTCAAGATTGCTTTAACAGAATCCCCCAGCTTAGCTCCAACTTTGGAACATCCATTAATATAGCTAATAGTATAACTATTATCATGATTATACTCTTATTTATTATTAAGTTCTTCCTGTGCTTTTTTTATACTGGTCTTGTTGTAATCTAGTTTGGTCTTGAGTCATTCTATGAACCATATTTGGATTTTTAAGGCACTTTGCACAGTGCTTTTATCATCACAAATTATCTTCCTTGGACTGGGATTCTTTGGATTGCATTTTCCAACCCTAATTACTTTAAAAACTTTTTCTGTAGCATTATCGATTCTGAAAAACTGTAGTTGGTCTTAGTTCTTTCTACATTGGGTTCCATATATTTAAGATCACCACTTTTTCATTTATGACAGTGAAAAGCTCACAAAAATGTAGCAAATTTAGTAATTAATGATTCACATGCAATTTATGTGTGCAACAAAGTGAAACAGTGTGACATATATGTGTCTATATTCTTTGATGTTACATAGTCTAATGATGCAAAAGACAAGAAATTGTCAAGAACTTCAATATTGAAAATCAACCAAAAAGTAGCATAGAAAAGAAAATAATAGATATGTTCTTTCGTCCTCTATGCAAATAGTCACAATTTAATATTATTATAAGATAAATTTTTATTTATAAGAAAAAAACTTACCACAGAATCTGTTCCCACGATGTCAGTTTTTAATTGGCGCAATAACTGGGGTAATTTAATTGCAGCGACACTTCCTGTACAACAAACCAATATTTTAACCATTTTTAATGTTCTTCACTAGAGAAACCTAATTTTGTCCAATCTTCTCTGGTCATAAGATTGTTATCCATACGACAGCCCAAATATTCTTTAGCTTCTTTTCGACAGGCGGAATTATCGTTTTTATTAGTATATAAACACTTCATATATGCAACCATTAAATTTTTACATAGCCCTTCATGATCTAGAGGAAAACTTCCTTTTTCTGGGGGAGTAGGTTGAAAGGATTTTTGACCAAATGTCATAGACGACATGAGAGGTCTTTAAGTAATTATTTACATAAAAGTAAATAATTTGAAATAAGAAGTCGGCACTGTTATAACACAGCTGAAATATTACAATTTTATTTAAAAATATTCTGAATTTTTATGTTTCTAACCTAATTCTTCTTTGTTCGTAACCTCTCTTCTTTCTGGATCAGCAGATCACAGTATATAGGTAACAACAGGTTGTTGTCTATACTGTGAGCAGATGATCAGCAGCTATTTGGGTTAAAAAATTCTTTAGCAATATACTTTGGTTCTACTATCAACTTCGGTAAAATTCATCACCTTTTAATACGATATTATTTAGAAAAAGAAGAACGTAATTTTACGGATGGGACAAAAGGGTCAATGCAAAAAAACGGCATTCAAAATACGAATTTTATTTTTTTTTCTAATGTAGGTGCTAAATACCTTATCTATTAAAACAAATATCTTTGGATTAAATAAATGAAAACAAATTTTTCTTCATTAAGTAATAAACACAAAAAAAATAGAAAATGGGCCACATTATTTATCTTAACAGTATGGACAAAATGGATTAGTCACAATCTAAATCGCAATATAACATCTTTCCAAATATGTCGACTTAAGCCGGGTCCAGACTATGTAACAAAACACGTTAAATAACAAAGGTGTACAACTTGTTTTGTAACTTGTTATAATATAACATAGCATCCAGACCATGGACGTATAAAGTCTACTTTACACTACATGATTTATCATGTGATTTGGTCATGGAGTGAAATTTACATGTTTACACTGTATGATTTGTCATAAGCATTGTCATGCAGCTATCATGCCTATTCCGCATGATAAAATCATTTTCGGTAATAATACCAGTAACGCCAACATATTTAAATGTCGCGCCTTATTCTTATGTCGATTCAGCGACATTTCCTTACCGAGAGACAACATCCTTTATTTATTTATGTGTTGTTTGTTGCATTCATATTGAGCCTAATTGAGTCTAATCTGCGCTATTGTGTCGTATTTTTCTGTTATTATTTATTTAGTTTATTTTAGTGTTTTATAGTCTTTTTAGTCATAATTTTAGTTTAGTTTCTTTATTAATTATTTTTAATTTGGTATAATATAAACACTAAATATGTTATGCCCCGTCCATTATTTCATCTTAAGAGCCACCGGCGAGCCCAAAAGGCGTTTTCGATCTTTTTCTTCTTACAATTAGCTGTGCGCAGTTGTTGCCGGCGTATTAATATTAAAGGTCGGGAAGCCAATGCAAGCAAAGATTTATTTTCCAATCTAATAGTTATTACCTATACTGTGTCTTATATCTCTATGACCATAAACAAAAAGAAAAATCAATAAAACCTCATTTTCACTCATATCATGTCATAACTTATGATTCAGTGTAAACACGATTTTTTAAAACATCATAGAAACGAGGAATCATAACAAATCTCATATGATAAAATCATGTAGTGTAAAGTCGACTTAAGTTTATACGTGCATGATCCAGACCATGGACATTATAACAAAAAAAAATGCGCATAACTTTTAGCTGGGTGTCTGGTAGGTTAGGCAGTATATAAAATAGCGTCATACGTAGATGCAGTCATAGCAGCAGCAGCTTGTGTAATTTTGTGCATTCGACACCAACATAATTAAACGAAGATTTTGGGTGCGGCCTTCATTAGCAGCTCGAGCAAAATATGGTGGTACAGCTCTTTTAGCTGATCTGGAAAGAGATAACATAAACACATCGACAGGAGACATTAAATGTGATGGAAGTTTTAAAAACTTCTTAAGAATGAAAAGTTCTGATTTTGAATTTCTCATAAACGAAATCGGCCATAAAATAGGCAGGAAAGACACATTTCGAGATGCAATTACAGTAAGAGAAAGATTAGCAGTTACGATAAGATTCTTAGCAAGTGAAGATTCCTACCAAAATTTAAGCTAGGTATTTATTTAAATTCTCTAAGCAAAATATTTCGAATATTGTCTCGGAAGTTTGTGACGCTCTCATTGACTGTTTAACAGAAGAGACAGAATCAAAGTAAGTATATTTTTAAACTTTTTATTCATTGTTTTATCAATTCTGTAAAATTTAATTCCTCAATATTATCTTCTGCACCTGTGCATGATTGAGTGTCAGTTTCTGTTTGAATTGGTGTAGCTGGAGAAGTAGCGGATGTAGGTGTAGTGGGCGGAATGGAGAAAAGCTCAGATGTATTGTGTGATTGAGTGCCTGTTGGAGTATTTGCTGAAGCAGTGTGAATCTGTGTAGCGAACGAAGCGGTGAATGTTTCACTTGTATGTTTGAACACTCTGCTCTGAAGAGAATATTATTTATGTCGAATTTGGCGTTGATTTGCACCGATCCGCTTTTAAGGTTCCGCAAGGTGGTTGTTACATATTCGCCATATACATCAAAGTCATCTAGCTTTTTCACGTTACTTGATAGTTGTTTCATTAGCGTATCTGAATTTCGTATCTACTGCTTTTCTTTTGTTGGCTTGAATTCTAGGTGTACGTGAAATAGTTTTAGCTACAGATTTTTCTTGATGTTTTTCTTTATCATTTTACACCTTTTCATTTGGCTGTGATTCCTCTTCTTCCTGTAAAACCAACAATTTGAATTATATACTCACGGACAAAAATATTGCATATGCATGTTTCCATCCAGTCCCTTTTAATTCCTCTAACAGGAATCTTAAGTTAGTTCTATATGCAAATATGCATATGAATGTGAAATGAAATTTTTTGTGCTGCTATTCTTACAGCCACCCAGTATCACAGGAATATGATTTCTTTTCCTAATGCGATGTTTTAAAGTGTCATATAAATGCTATAATCAGATTTAAATCTGATCTTGGCTATATGCTCACCAATATAATTTTTAAATTAAATCTCAAGGTAAGTATTCACTATTCTAGCGACATGAAGACGTGCATTAGCACCAATATGTCATTTTCCATGTGGCTTGCAAATAGCAAAATATGATTTTTTTAAATGTTTTTAATGTACATGTCAGTTGGCATTCGCCTAATTGCGTTCACGTGTTCGGTATGTCCAATACCGCTCCTTAGCACTATGCTGCCACCACCAAAACTAACGATCTGTATGAGGTTACAACAGACTAGTGATGTAACGAATGTCAGTTTTTAAACATTCGCGAATGTGAATGCGAATATATGCCACCGACAGTCGCGAATACGAATGCGAATATTCAGTTTTTTTTTAATTTGGCAATTTTAATAATTGTTTCAGAACAATTATACAAATCATGTACTTTATTACATTACAGTGTAGTGTCCATTATAATATGTATCTTGTTCCGAAAATTGCTGAATTAATAAATTTATCTGAACTTATCTAACTGACGTCGAACTGTTTATGTTTGTTTGTTTAAACTCTTTACATAAAAACGCACAGACTCTTTTTAATTTGTAGTTTAATCATTTTTAGACTTTTTCAAGATGATTGTCTATTGGATAATAAAAGTTTCAGAGAATAATTTGTTTTTGTTTGTTTACACTGCAAGATTTTTTTTTTGTATGTTTTAATTTTATAGTTTTCTAAGCTTGTAAAATAAAGTGAGTTTTCTTAATAAAAAAACTGAGAAGTGAATGGATTTTTATTTTATTAACTTAATCTTCAAATTATTTTTTTTCTTATACATATTTATATTCGCAAAACATTCGCACAAATTTCGCGAATGCGAATATACAAAACTATGCGAATATTCGCGAATGCGGATATTCGTTACATCACTACAACAGACGTACTGTTCGACAACTCTTCTGTAGACGAGATTTTGTCAATCTTGCCACCGAACAACGTTGTTCGGTGATCTTGCTTCGATATGATGAACGGTATGCCATATATAACCTCATATAGAGCGGTAATTTTGGTGGTGGCGGGATAGTGCTATGGAGTGCTATTTCTTGGAAAGGAGATACCGAACTTGTGGAGGTGATTGGGTGAATGACAGCTATGTACATTAAAAACATTTAAGATCATTTTTGCTATTTGCCAGCCATATTGGATAACAAATTCGTGTTAATGCACCATAACGCAGGCCTTCATGTGGGTAGAATAGTAAATATTTACCTTGATAATATTCAATTTAAAAATTATATTGGCCACTATATAGCCCGTATCTGATCTGATCCAGCATTTATATAATACTTCAAAACATCGCATTCGGAAAAGAAATCCTATTTCTATGACACTGGGGTCAGTACAACAAATTTCACTTCACACGTTAATTTCAAAATATGCAATATTTTTGTCCGTGAGTGTAGTTACATGCCCAATAGCAATTCATTTAATGTAATCAATTAGCAAAAAATATCTATGTATGTACAGGGTCATGCAGCGAGGACTAAACATGGCCTTATTTTTTATTTTTCACTTTCTTTGTATTTTTAGAAGAAAAAAAAAAGCAAATAGCATTTAGAGATATAATTTTTGCCGCAGAATTTAAAAATGGTACTTAGAAAACAATAATTGAACTTTAAACACAAGAGCAACTAGGTGGAACTATGTAGTCGAGTTTATACTCTGCCCTACCAAATCGAATATACATACATATTTATAGTATAATTATTCTTACTTCAGGTGTCCAAACATCAAGAGGAATGGCAACAGATTGCAAATGATTTTGATCTGAAGTGGAATTACCCTCACTGTTGTTGCAGTATCGATGGAAAACACATATGTTTACAAGCTCCAATAAATACCGGAAGCGACTATTTTAACTACAAGGGATTTTTCAGCATAGTACATTTAGCTATAGTGGACGCTAACTATTTCTTTAAATTTGTAAATCTAGATTGCCAAGATCGTTTATCTGATGGCGGAGTATTTGCTAATACAACATTTAAACAGTTACTTGAAACCTCTTCCTTAAATCTCTCATCACTGAAAGTTTTACCAGGAAGAACATCACCTTCACCTTTTGTGTTTCTTGGTGATGAGACATTTTATTTGCAGGCGCATATGATGACACCCTTCCCAGGCACCCAACAGAAGGAGTCACCGGCTCGGATTTATAATTACAGACACAGCGGAGCAAGACGTGTAGTCGAAAATACATTTGGAATTCTATCAGCTGTATTCAGGGTGTTTAGAAAATCAATGCTTCTTGAGCCTACAAAGGCAGAAAAGGTAGTTTTAGCAAGTTGTTATCGACTTTATCCTACTGTCCATCAGGAACTGTTGATTCAGAGGATACGCTCACGAGAGAACTAATACCTGGTACATGGAAAGTCGAACGTGAGTCAAATGGTACTTGGCTATGACTTAAGGATTCCTAGGAAACCTATTGTGCTAGGCAAAAAAGTACGGAAGGAATTTTCATTGTTCTTTATCAGTGAAGACCGAAAAGTGCCGTGACAGAATAATTTTTAATTTCAAATTTAATAAATAATGCTTTATTTCATAAGATCATAACAAAAAAAAGGACATGGGACACGTCAAAATCAAAGAGAAAGAAGGGGAAAAGAAATATTTGCAATAAGGCACTAAAAAATATAAAACAAAAAAAAAGTTGGTAAAACTGATATCTGGGCTATTCAAATTCAATATTTACAAAATGTAAATTCGTTAGTAATTTAAAGTGTGCTTACCTCAGGTGCATTGATATTCCTAGTGTCCGGTGGGTCAGTATATCGCTTGAAAGAGAGAGAGAGAGAGAGAGAGAGAGAGAGAGAGAGAGAGAGAGAGAGAGAGAGACCAGCTTCAGTAGAATGCCGTGCCACATTTTTATCTTTTAAAAATAAAAGCATATTAAAAAAAGACACTTTGTTTTATAATGAGCATCAGCTTCATCGCCACATTTTCCTTTCTTCATTTCTCGCTGAAATTGCCCAATCATCATGCGCATTTTTTTTCAACTTCACTTGTATCTGCTTTCACTTCTGCGGCTACTTCAGTCCATGCATCGTGTTTTTTATTTCGGTTTTTAAAATCCATAAATGTAGGATCCCATAAAACTCGTTGTTCACGAAATAGCTCAATTAAATGAGTAGTCAGTTTTTTCGACCATTCCATCGCGTAAATAACAAATAACCCCACGTAAACAGAGCAAGGAAAAATTTAGCAAAATCACTCAAGAATGAACACGGCTTAATATGACTCCGACGGTTTCTGCTCGCGTATTATGCCAGAGAAATGTTTCAATAACATGTTTTTAAGTGTAGATCTTTGATGTTTACCGGCAACTGTTGGATAACATAAAACATGCTATATAACCAGAAAAATGTACAACACTGTGCTTTAAAACTTTTTTATTTAAAATTCTGTAACAAATTACAAAACTTTGTTATTAACATGTTTTGTTACGTAGTCTGGACCCGGTTTTACGTTTGGAGCTTATGCGTATCTAAAATGCGCAAATACTGAGATAGCGGTAACCGGGTTCCGAAAGTCGGGTATTTATCTTCCAAATAGACAGTGTTTCTCAGACAGACCTGAAAAGATCAGTCCATTTCCATCATGTAGTGGAACATCAGAAAATGTAGATCTGGGTAATAAGAAAGGAAGGCAAGGTTCAAGCTATGTGATCACCAGCACGCCATGTAAGAACGAACTCGAAATTAGCATAAAAGAAGAAAGGAGACATACAAAAGGACAAAATATTGTTCTGAAGCTATTTTCTTGTGGCATTTTAAATTAATTACTATTTAAATGGGAATAAGCCACAATTAAAGGTTAAAATACGTTTATTGACGTTTCAATTTCCACTTCGGAAATGTTCTCAAAATACAAACATTCACTAATGTTTGTATTTTGAGAACGATTTCCGAAGTGGAAATTGAAACGTCAATAAACGTGTTTTAACCTTTAATTGTGGCTTATTCCCATTTAAATAGTAATTAAAAGAACAAAAGATTGGAAAAAAGTGCAAGACAGTCTAAAAATAAGGGCAAAGTTACATTCAAGTCAGACATAAAGTTCGAGACTCGGACTCGTCGAGCGACTCTAAAGAGGTTTCTATTATTCTAGATGACGACTCTGACATGAATGCTAGTGATGATGATGCAAAATGTATGTTTTGCTGTGGATTTTTTTCGGATGATACCAAGAGAGAAGAGTGGATCAAGTGTCAGTCTTGTCAATGATGTGCTCATGAGGATTGTACCAATAGTTCTAAAAGGAAGACGCATATATGCGATTTTTTTTGGAAAAATAAATGTTGATCTAATTTTTCTTTATAATATAAATAAATGAAGTTTATGTTCCTAATGTTTGCATTTTTTGTTTCTGCTTAAATTACTATCAGAAATTAAGAACCAGGGTGTCCGAAATTAGGCAAACAATTTTTAATGCGTCTAATTTGCACATTTTTTTTCAATGTTTATCTTATGCTATCCTTTCCTAACAAACATCTTAATTGTTTATATTGTTTCAATTTACCATGTATGAACTTTCTCCTTGAGCAATAACACGTCAAAATATACCGTTGTTCAAAATCTATAAACAAAAACAAAAAGCTATCCGAAATTAGGCGCCTTTCGTCTACGCAACTCACAAGAACTTAGTCATTATTCTGTTATAATATAAAAATATACGTTCGACTTGTGTATAGTAGTAAATGTAATGCGGAGATCTTAAGGCACCTATGACACTACTCCATTTTTCTATGACCTCTTATTCTTTAACTTATAACACAGTTTCCATCATTTGTTCTATTATTTTGTTATTTACGACTAGTTTACATCGTCTCGGTTCCGCTGATATCAATATCGTTTAAGTTTTCTCTGTTGAGATCTTCATGTTGTATATGAGCGCCGTATCTTCGAATTCTTTAATTAAGCTTTGTAGGTCATCTTCATTTTCGGCTGTTATTATGGCGTCGTCGGCGTAGCATATTATCCTTATTTCCTTTTCTCCCATTCTATATCCTCTTCTTTTTTTTAACTTTCTTTATGATTTCATCCATTATCGGATTAAATATTAATGGGCTCGGCGAATCTCCTTGTCTAATGCCAGTTTCATATTTGATAGGTTGCGATAGTTTTCTTTTACATCTTACCATAGCTATGTTATTTTTATATATATTCTCAATGGTTTTTACTAAATTCAGTGATATTCCCTTTTCATATAATAAATGTATCGCGTCCCGAATTTTCACTCTATCAAACGCTTTCTTCAAATCTATCAAACACATATATGCTGGTTTTTTGTATGCGAGCCGGTATTTTAACGACTATTAGGTAGTCGCATTTAAAAAACCTAAACAGGATACTTGTTCTAAATGTGATATTTTCGAAACAAAATTAAAAGTTCTTGAGGAAGGAGAGGAGAAAGAGAATTTGAGACAAGAGAGAGATAAACACCATCAGCTCGCAGACAATGCTTACAAGGCAAAACAGGTGGATAGGGAGGATAAAAAAATAGCATACACTTTTGATCTTTACCAGTGCCTTCCAACCCCCTTTTTAACATAGAACACAGCGACAAATGTGAACGTTTAACCTTACTGTTCACGATTTAGCAACAAATGAAGTTACATGTTTCATGTGGGACGAATCAACTGCTGGAAGAGGTGATAATCAGATAGCTTCTTGTTTTTACCGCCTTTTATAGAAACATCATGATATGCAAGAGGTAACTTTCTAATCAGGTACTTGCGGAGGCCAAATAAGAACCAGAAAGTCGCTTTCATGTTCACTTTCGCTTTCACAAAATTACCAAATCTCAAAGTTATAAATCACAAGTTTTTGGTCAGTGAGCATACTCACATGGATTATGATACGGATTATGCTCTTATAGAGAAAGAAACGAAGAGAACACACATTAAGATCAATCACCCTAATGACTGGTATCAGCTGGTAAGATCCTGCAAAAAGAAGAAACCATTCAAAGTAGTGGTAATGAAATAAGAATTCTTGGATTTCAGCAGTCTACGAAAAGGAGCATTAATCGTTAAAAAAGTTAACACCGATGGAGAAAAGTTCCTGTGGCAGCCAGTGCAGTGGTTCCAATATAATAGTAATATTGGAATAGTGAAATATAAACATAGTTTACACGTCTTCAATCCTTTTAAATCTGTAAATTTCCGAAGAAGAGGAAAACACGTTATACCAAGCATATTGTCCCATATCACAGACAAGCTTCTGCCAATTCGGCGAAAAAGAAAGACCTACTTGATCTTTTGCCGCTTGGAAGAATTTGATGCAGATAATCAGTAGTTTTTTAGTTTTCCTTTCCAAGTAAAGTTGATTAGAAAAAATAAAGTATAAAAAACTGCTTAATTTTTTGCCCTGAAATTTATTAAGTCGGTAACTCAATAGGAACACAGAACACAGGCGTGAATAAATGGGTAAGTTAGATTTTTTTAAGCGTAAGTGATATACTCACAGCTCCTAATTATGTACCCACCGATTTCTATAAAAACGAAATTAAACTTAAATTTTTTATTCTTCAAAACTATTAAAATATTTAAAATGGCCATACTGAAAAGTTTATATTTTTGATTTTTCGATTTTTCACAGATGGTACAGATATAATGCAGGTTTTTTAAAGTTACGAGTAGTATCTTGGCTGATTTAAACGTCACGGAGGAACCCATCAGAGTTTTTCAGATTATATATGCCAAAGAATTGTACTACTAATTGATACTGCCAATATAGCAAGCAGTTTTGAAAACCTACAGAATCTACTACAAGTATCTGAAAACTACAGATTAAAACTAAATGCCTCAAGAACGGATGGTAATTAGGAAAATAGAACATCGGATGAAAATCGTAACATTCAATGAGACACATGTAGAACATGTAGGGAAGTTTACATACATGCGAATAACTGTTCACAATGAATGGAACAAGAGAACGGAGATAGGGTCTAGGATTGAAAAAGTCAGATCAATCTTATTTCAAGCAATATTTACAGCAGGGACACTTCACTACCATTAAAAATCCGAATTATCAAATGTTACATATTCCAAGTTCTACTATATGGGGTGGAAGCATGAACCCTGACAGGACAATTAATGAAAAAATCTCTCGGCCTTCGAAATATAGATATACAGGAGAATTCTTCAAATACCCTGGACATACCATGTAACGAACCGAGAAGTACTGAACAGAATAAGTAAACAACAGGAAATTGCGTTTAAATTGAAAAAAAAACTAGAATACTTCGGTCATGTTATGAGACAGTAAACATAGCCAAAAGTAACTCATTCTCCCGGAAAAAAGTGAATAGAAAGAGGGGTACGGGTAGAAGAAGAAACTCTTGGATGCAAAATTTACGCGAGTGGTTCGGCCTAATGGAGGTCATCCACGTTAGGGTTTGCATGATGGTTTTAAACTTGCATGCATAACCGACAGGTATAAACCGAGTTCCATATTACACATACACGTTAGGGTTTGCATGCACAGTTTTGCCATTAACTCTTCTGTTAAGCTACGTGACGGTGTGTGCGGGACGCCTACGGTTCTTTGTGCAGTATATACCTACCAAACTACAATGGACGACAACGATGTGATAGCCGTACTTGCAATGGCGGATCTAGAAAAAATTTTTGTCAGGGGGGGGGGGTCATGGGTCTTGAGGGTGATTTTGATATAGAATTAAGATGTTTGTACCTTTACGATTGATATAATTTGTGCCTCATGTAAGGGAACCATTTTCTCAATAATTATTTTAAGCGATATATTAAACAAATGAAAAGTTATTAAAACCCAAATACCCTACGGGTGCAAAGAAGGGTACAACATTAAGGGATCTTAAACTTAAACAAAAAATAATAATTTAAACCCACATACTCTATGACAGTAAAATCAAGTGTACAAGACTATTAAACCAAAGGAAAGTTATTAAAATATAAATACTGAAAAATCAAGGACTGTCAATTTAAACTAGTTATTTTAAACCCACCTATCCTATAGCTACAAAATCAAGAACAAACCAAGGATAAATAAGTATAAACCAAAGTTAAGTAATTGAAATGCAATAACTCAATGTAAGTGTAACCATTAATTAATGTATTTAACATTCCTAATAAACTCTATCTTATCGTTGGATATCCGATATCAATTTGTAAAAACATTCATTTATTCCTTATTGCTATACGGAGTGGAAACATGGACTCTCGGAATTACAAGTATGAGGCGTATAGAAGCCTTTGAAATGTGTGTTTTTCGAAGAATGCTGAAGATTTCGTGGACAGAGCACGTGACCAATAACGAGGTGCTGAGAAGCATGAGGACTGAGAGAGAACTCCTAAATATTGTAAACAACAGAAAAACGAGTTATCTAGGACATATTTACAGAGAAGAAAAATATAACTTTCTACGACTCATAATGGAAGGGAAAGTAGAAGGAAAAAGAGGTCCAAAAAGAAAAAAATGCTCCTGGCTGAAGAATGTAAGAGACTGGACAGGCACGTACACACATTCGACACTAAGAACAGCTCAAGATAGAGAGCAATTTGCTGTAGTTATAGCCACCCTTCTGTAATGAAGAAGAAACCTTAAGAATAAGTGTAAACAGCATTTTATTTAAATTGACTTATTCAACAAAAAACATAATATAATTCAGGAATAGTTATTTCTATAATTAGGCATAATAGGCTATAAGTGAGTAAAATATTTTTGTACTCGGTATTCAAATTTTTCTCACGAATTAACAGCAACAGCCGACAACGAGTGGCAAATAAAAGTTTAAGAATAAGATAAGTAAATATTATATAATTTTATAAAAATGTATTCTTTTCGCCTATCCGATTTAGCAAATCGCTCTATGATTGCATCAACATCTAGAGAAATTTCAGGATGCACATTGATGAGTGCTAAACCAGTTAACCTTTCCGCAGAAGTTCTATTTCTAAGCCAAGTCTTTAGAGGCTTAAGCGTAGAACGCTCTGTTGTTGCTGCACTGACTGGCAGTGTAATTAATATTTGCAGAAATATTCTGGTATTTGAATACATATGAATATCGCAGTTTTCTAATACTTCTAAAATACAATCAGGAAGTTTTCCATTATTTTGTACGACTCTTTTCAACTTTTGAATCCACAGTGAAAACTCTTGTTCTACTATGGAATATGCAGTAAGTAGTTGGTCCAATAATATCCTGGAAGGTGTCAACAATTTTTTTAATGCAACTTTATCTTCTGGTGTGTTATCAGTTTTAGGTAAAACAACTCGAATATTAAATAGATTTATAACTTTCGGTGAAAGTAGTTCTTCTAAATCAGTTAAGATATTGTCTAAAAGGGGTAAATAAATAGATCTTCGGAAATATTCTTCGCAAGAGTTAGCTGATTGGTTTTGACGACAGATTTGACGAGAAACTATACGAGGCATCTTCAGTTCAATGTCTAGTTGTTCAGCTATTTGTTTACTTCTGAGTAAAGTTAGCTAAAAACAGATTCAGCATTTGATCTTTTATTTTGAAGAATGCATTTAGTGTCCTCTATGGCCTCAGTAGCCTACTTAAAATCTAATTTTGGTGACTGAAGAAGACGAATAAGTGATACAGTTGTACCTAAAACATCACTAAGACAAACTACTGTTTCACAGTTTTACAAATACCTTGAACAGCAGCCCCCAGTTCCTTTATTTGTATTCACTAACGTATCAGACAAAGCTAATGCAACAACAATATTCACTTTGATATTTATTATAGATAAATTATAAAATGTAGCACACAGTCTCAACAATTATAATACATATTCAAATTACAAACAACCAATTCGTAGACAAAACTGAAGATAAGAAATACCTAATAGAAAATAAAAATGTGCGGATTTCGTGCGAAAAGTCATGTCATGTACATTGAATGAGCAATAATGTGTGGACGGTAATTATATCTCATCGATAATCGAACTATCTTTGGCACTCAAATGGTGAATTGACAAAATTTGAAAATCGCGTAACTCTGAATTCGTGGACGTCTTAGTCGAGGTATTACTGTATTTAGAATTGTTGATTTTTTTAAAGAGCAATTTAAAAAGGCTTCCGTATAATTTTACACTTACCCCTAGAAAAAATGAGTTTGAATCATTTTAACTCTTGACTTCCTGCTTATAGGGTTGATGGGTTTTAAATTATTTTTTTTAGGATTATTTGATTGATATTTAATTTTGTTTTGGGGGTGGTCATGACCCCCGTGACCCCCCCTTGGATCCGCCGCTGCGTACTTGGCTTAAGACTTATTCTTCAGAAAAGAAAAAAAGGAGATCGCACTGAATGGTCTAAACGCTGGTTATTAAAAAGAAAACATTTCTCCTACGTAAATTGAATAAATGAATTGAGATTTAAACCAACAGATTACAAAAATTATTTACGAATTGATGAAAAACTTTATTTAAAACTATTATCTTTGATTACTCCGTTAATACAAAGACAAGATACTGTTATGAGAAAAGCAATATCAGCACATGAGAGACTAGCAGTAACATTAAAATTTTTTGCAAAAGGAAGAACATACGAGTGTCTCAAATATTCTGCTATTATATCACCTCAGGCTTTGGGCCGAATAATACCTGAAACATGTGATGCTATGAGAACTATGGCAGGCAAGCTCGCCATAGGAGGCAAGGGTATGCTCGCAGGCAAGCAAAACCGAGCGGCATAAAATATGAATTTTCATATTTGCTCGTTTGCATGTACATGCATCGATAACTGTACAGTTTTATCACATACACGCTAGAGCTTGCCTGTCGGTTATGCATGCAAGGTTAAAACCATCATGCAAACCCTAACGTGTATGGCCTCCGTTACATATATCCAACTATTTAGATAAGTCGCCAAGATACGAATAGCCATATTGATAAGTCAACATCTGCAATTCATAAGGCACGAGAAGAAAAAAGAATCGCTTTTACTTTCTGCTTCGAGCTTTACAGTTTGACGATGTTGCAAGCAGACTAAATAAAAAAATGGAATAAATTGGCACTTACACTGTTTAGGACATGTTATACAAGGAGAAAGAAACAGGTTTACTGAGGGGGAAACTGTTCTTGGTTTAAAAAAGAAATAGTAGGCCATGTACTCATATTTCAGGAATGTTCAGTATGTTTTAAATTTTCTTTAAATGACCGTATAACGTTCTTAAGATCGGTATTGCTTAGGTAACTAAATATTTTCCACCGACATTCTGGTGGCAAAAACGGTGAAACTGTTTTGAAATATACATCAGATTCATTAAGCAAACATCTTCTCTGCATACCTTTTTCATATAACGATTTACCCGTTCTACATACATCGCTATATATTTCACAGGTTTTCAGGTATTTGCACACGATATTCATTCCTCGATATATATCTTCGTTTTGTAGCTATTGGACCAGCCTAGTGCCACTCTGATATGAGTTGCGTAAAAATTTATATATTGAAATACTACTACGGCCTATCAAGACAAATTTCATTAACAATATTTCTTCTTGGCATTTTGTGTAAAAGTGGGGGAAAAATTTGAAATTTAAATCTGAGGGAACTACTGGAGTTCTACTGAGCAATAACCAGTACTGAATAATTATTTTAAGACAGCGTATTTCCGTTGAATAATTTCCATTATTAAATTGTTTGCATACCAAAGACAAAACAGTTTCATTTTTACATGGGTTTTCTAACAAAGCCCCGTAGGAAATAAGCAAGTTGATAATTTCTGGGTGACAGTGTTTCACTGCAAAGTATATTGGAGTAGTGTCATTCGGTTGTGATTTACTATTAACCTTTGCACCGTTTTGTAGCAAATATCGGACGACTTCGATTTGGCCAAATTGGCAAGCGGCGTGTAGCAGCGTATGACCCTTTGTTGAGTGTACATTTATATCTACTCCTCTCCTGACGAACTCCATGATCACACTCAATAGACCGCGTTGGGATGCAATGAGTAGTGTTTGGTAACAACGAAATTTTCCTTTAAAGTTAAAATTGGCTCCCCTCTTAAAGAGCAGTCTTAGTGTTTCTAAACAATTATTTTCAGTAGCGTAATCTAAAGGAGATCGTTTATTTCGATCCTTAAAATTTACGTCAGCCCCACTTTCAACTAATAAATCTACAATGGGAAGGTTATCTTCAATAACTGCATAGTGTAGGGGCGTGCAACCATATTCGTCATTTGGATCAATGTCGGCTTTGTTCTTTAATAAAAATTCCACTGTGTTTTGGTGAGAACTTTGTGTGGCTTTGTGCAATGGAGTTCGACCTCTCTTATCAATGATATTTATTTCGGTACCATTTTCTAATAAATATTCTACAATTAAGACTTTTCCATTGGCAGCAGCTAAGTGAATCGGGTGGTCTTTGCTGTAATTTAAACAGTTCACTCCGTAATAACTAACTAATAACTTAAGTATATCCAAGTAACCCTCTCCTGCAGTTAAATACGTTAACTTATATCCTTCATATATATCTCGATATGTTCCATTTTTCAGCAAATACCTCACAATTCCAGTATAGCCCTGGGCTACAGCCTGATATAAAGAAGAAAAACACGTCACATCTATCCCATTTATATATGTTGTCCCTGCATTTACTAATTTATGTATGTCTTCCAGACTTCCGTATTTTCCAACATAATGCACATCGACGTCTTTCTTTTTTTCTTCCATTATCCTTTAAACACAGTTTATCTCAGTTCGCAATCTGAAAAAAAAGTAATAAATTAATAGAAATACAGTAGAACCCCAATTATTCGTAGTCCACGGGACCGGACGTGGCACGGATAATCCGATCATTTATTTCTTATATTTGCACATACATATACAGTATAGGTAAAAGTTTATGGTCGGTATGGTAGAATTTAACAGGATATCTAACACAGATATAAAATCATATTTTCATATTTCCCCTTGGTCTCCCGTCCACATTATTTATACACGCAAATTAGTGGACGCCAGACGATTATTTCCGATCCAGCTTATACGTAAGAAATTGCGGCAGGGTTGCTTTATTACATAATTGAATTAAAACATTGTTAAAATATTGGCGATCAGTGGTGCGGTTATATTGTCATTCAAAACTGGATGATGATATTAAAAATGAAACATTAATTGACACAAATACTGGTACAAAATTTCTTAAATCCATGAAAAATGCACAGATTCGCATGTTTAATTGACGAAATTGTAAACCAATTTTGAATAAAACAAGATAATTTTGGCAACATCACCATTCCCTTCGCTTGAATGGTAAATTGTATACGAGTCAGGCCGACAGTTATGCTATGTTTTCTTTTCGGAGGTAACTTTGTAAGTGTGAAGATAAAAATTAAATATGCCGACTGTTAGAACGGGTACAAATAATAAAATGATACTTTCGGGGCAATTCAGTAAAAGAAACTATCAATCTATTTATTATGGCTTTTGAAAATAGGCCAATACCTATAGAAAAAACTGTATTAGCCATTCATCAATTTGAAAAGTTTGGCTGTACTAATGGCAGATGTAAAAAATGCTGCCTATCAGACCAACCTCGCGAAAAGAAAATTTCTCAGGAACGAGAAATTAGAGAAATTTAAGTTTGTGCATTGGCTGAAACGACACCGTGTTCAAGTAAACAAATTGCCGATGAAGTTGATTTTAATACAAAAACAGTGAGGAATATTTTAAAAAGAAACAACTACCATTGTTATAAAGTACAGACAACTCAAGAAATATTTCCTGATGATAAATTCAAACGGATGCAATTTTGTGAAATTATGATGGAGAGATGCCATGCAAATAATAATTTTTAAAAAAATATTTTGTTTACAGATGAGTCCTCCTTCACAATTCCCAAGAAACATAATCTACCCGTTGTACGTTATTGGTCTCAGGAGAATAAGCATTTGAGCGTGTCTGTGCGTACGCAGTATCCACAAAAATTGAATTTTTGGACTGGAATTTTGGGAGACCATATTATTGGTCCTTTTTTCATTGAAGGCAATTTAAAAGCAGTCGAATATCTCCAATTACTGCAAAATCAAATTATTCCTGATTCCTGCACATCAACGTCTTTAAATTAATTTCAACGAAATTTGGTTTCAACAAAACGGCTGTCCTGTACATAATGAAAAAGTCGTTAGAGACTATTTAGCGTTAATTTTTGCTGAACGTGTCATTAGTACAGACGGTACAGTAAAATAGCCCCCTCGGTCACCCGACTTAGCTCCTCTAGATTTTTATTTTTGGGGGATGCTAAAAACAAAATTGTACAGGCATGAGTTCGAGCGAACCACCAACTTGGAGGAACTGAAGGAAAAGATAATCCAACTTAGCCTAAACATATCGGCAGATGAACTCAACGCCATGAGATATATAGTATAACAGATTTGATTACTGTTCGTTACAATTTGGTGGTCTATTTGAACATTTAATTACCTAAGAATTTGGTTTAGAATTTCTAATTGATAAAATTTTTATAGAACAAATTTTATACTAATTTTGTCTTTTTTTGTTTAATTTTTATAGAACTAATTTTTATTTTCACACCCACTACCTCCAAAAATCTAAACGAAAATATGGTTTTAAAGATATTATTTGGAAAATACCAAATATCTTATTTTTAATTAAAAGACATAATTTTTCGTCCAGTTTACTTAAATTGAATATAACACACCTGCTCCTTCCTAATGCTTTACTAGTACTGACTGTCTTTGTCTTTATTTATTATCTTTTATGAAAGAACAACCCACTATAAACCGTGATTATAAGCATGGCATATCACAGAACTAGCTCTGTTCTGTAGAGATGAGTGTTGAATCACCGAACTGTTTTATTCAACCGTTTATTTGTCGTTAACGAATCTACGGTTTCTCCCTGAGAAGCCAACTAGTTGATGGTTGATTCAAAAAAACTACGTTTTGTGTAGACGTAAACAGACGAACAACGAACACTTCACGTCGACAAGGACAATTAGTGGATCTGAGAGACTACTTCAAAACTAAAAATAACATCCCGACTCTTTCGGGACGGTGGACACTCGGGCGATCGGTTGACGTTGAAAATAAAATAACTATGTAGGTATTCTAATTGATGAATGAGTTTCGATTTTCGATTGATCTACATTTTCGATTTCAAATCTTTATTGATAGTTCGTTAAAGTATTTATTTATTGTAAATATTCAATTAAGAAGTATTTTTCTTAGTTAAAATTATTTAACTAGTAAAAGCGTAATAATTGTATTTTCAAAAAATGCACATTTGTAGAAGACGCAGCTTTTATGCTCGACTTTCTGAATTTTGCAATGATCGATTATTTTGATTTGAAATATTAACACATGGGAGTCCCTAATTCATGTTTTGTATTATTCTTATTCAGCAAACATAATTTTTATTTGGAGTTTGTGATTTATCTAACGTAAATGTGAATTTATTCTGTGCGTACTGAATATTTACTTTATTAATTGTTTGTGTGTTTAACATGTCTGCGCGTAAAAATGTTAGTATTTTATGGCATCACTGGCAATATTTGCAAAGAAAAACTTAGTTATAAACCAACTACAGCAAATTTGAAAGACCATTTAAAGTATTTCAGTATTTTTTTCTTTGATTCAAGAAAGCATGTTTGTTTATGTACTCGCTTATTTGAAACTACTGTTAAACAATCAACTAGTTGAATAATTTAATTAGTTTTTCAACTAGTTACTTGTTTAAGAAAAACGTCAACGACTCAACTTTCTCTTTACTACAGTGTCCTTACTTTGACAACTCAACGTTACGAAATAATTTTGTAAGAAGCTTTTTTATTGTGGCGTCATAATGCAGTTTATTATTTTTATTGGGAATAAGGCACTATGTGACTTTAAAATAAGCTTATTTTGATATTTAGATTTCCAATTCGGAAATCGTACTTAAAATACGAAACATTAATAAATTTTATTTATATAAAACGATTTCCGAAGTGGAAATCAAAATGTTAAATTAAACTTATTGTAAAGGAAAATTGTGGCATATTTAAAATAAAAAACAGTGAGCTGCCATTTAAATTAATACGGCCAAAATCTTTAATAAAATTTATTAGCAATTCTAAGGTTTCTCTATTAGCAGTTGCCAAAATGTGTGATATACTTAATGGAAGCAAATGCTTCATTTCAATAAGAGTTTGAATTAATTTATTAGATTATTCTAAATATTTGTTGTATCCAAAGAAAATATGGTTAAGATCTCCGTAAGAACTTATATCACAACTGCAGGATGGTAATATTCCAAGCTTAAATAAATTCGACGGGAATCGACCATGATTGGTTTTTAAGCGAAAAACACTTGCCGAGAAGAATTTGGTAGTCGGGTAATTCAATATGTATTGGGGTGGTAGTGGTAAAGTGGGGTGTATCTGGAAATATGTATTTTGCGAGTTTTCAATAATATTCTCCCATTGTTGTTACCATTTCAACCTTATTTTATTTTTTATTGAGTTAAATATATCCCTTACTGTATAAATATTGCAAAAGACTCCATTCTGCATTGCTTCCTTAGCTAGAGTATCAGCTTTTTCATTCCCTGGTATATGGCTTCTAACCCAAATAAATGTTAAATTTAAATTTGCAATCATGTTTTTTAAACAACATAACATAGGACACCATTCCTTCAAATGTTGTATTTTTTATACGGTCTAATGCAGATTTAGAATCTGTTAATATTACTCCTTCGAGTATGTTATTGGATGTTAACCAGGTTCAGGTAACACCTTTTATAATGGCCAAAAGCTCGGCAGTATAAATACTACAAAAAGGTGGTAACTTATATATCAATAATTGGTTTGTATTTTGGATAAATTCACCACAATCAACACCTTCCTTCGTCTTAGATCCATCTGTAAATATAAGAGTTTTGTTATAGAAATCACCTAGTATGGATTTGTGAGGATGAGGATTTGCAGTAGGATGTGATTCAATATACTTGGGAATTATAATTCTGTGTTTTTATTAAAGATTTAAAAGGTATGGTGTACATGTATTGTAATTTATTACTACCAAACAAATTTTGGACTCCATTGGTCTCAGTAAATGCTTCTGCGAGCGCGGAAGAATTTTTTAGTTCCCAATACTGGTTTGTTAAGTCTTCTTTTACAATATGACTTAATGTGTTGATCATGTTTAACTTCCGGGCTTTTAGTTTTAACAAATATTTTTGCGATAATAACTGACGGCGTAAATTCATTACATTCTGCCAGTATTGCATTCACTGGCGAGGATATCATCCTACCGATGCAAGTTCTAAGACATTTATATTGAACTCTATCCATTTTTTTAAGGTTAGTATTACTTGAAGATCCGTAGTCAATGATGGGCGTGATGATCAGCGATGAACGATGAGCGAAGATTACTGTGGATGAGCGGTCGAACCATCTCCTAAGGTCTTTCAGCCACGAGTTCTGGCGTCTTCCTACTGATCTTTTGCCCTGTACTTTTCCTTCCGGTATAACTTGAAGTAATTCGTATCTTTCGCCTCTCAACACATGACTCAAGTATTGAATTTCCTCTCTTTGATTGTTCTTACTAATTCTTTTTGTTTACACATTCGACGAAGTACCTCAACATTAGTAACTCTTTGTACCCATGGAATACTCAGCATTTGTTATACACTTAAGTAAATTAAAACCTTTCTCGCATTTGCTTATTAGGTAACGTATATGACTGGACCATAGTAATATCGAATTAGAATCTGACATTTTAACTCGATGTGGATCTAGATTCTAACTCGATGTGGATTACGCTATTATTAATTTTTTTATGTAATTTAATTATTAATTGTATTACACAATTATGGATTTATCCTTAATATTCTCAATTGCAATATGTGTAAGGTAAGAAGGAAATTATCAACATAGGCAAATATCATAACAAGGATCTTAAGCTATTTTAATAATTAGAGATGATTCGACCGCAAGGTGTGAAACCTACGTCGAGCAGCAGGCTGCTAAGGGGATAGTGCTTGGGTGGTTCTAGAATTCCACTCGCCGATGGTCTTGCGGCTCCAGCACGACAATACAGCATCTCTCGGACGAATTAAAATTGCAAGAGGTATTTTCAATTATGACATTTTTTTATAAGTCAATGGAATAATTGAAGACATAAGTGGATAAAGGTGTCATGTCACATTTTGTGAAAAAATGAGATAGTGCTATTTTTTCCTGGCATATATGCAACTTTTAAATTCGACTCAATTTTTAAAAATGTTAAGGTTAAAAAGATATTTGAGTGATAAAGGTGTCATATCAGATAACTTCTACTAGATTTTGAGAATAGAGGTGTTATGTCACATTTTTAGGACTTGACACCTTTATCCCGTAAAAATGAGGAAGTTTCTTGTTCACAGCTGGTGTAATGTCAAAATTTTGAGGTTATGTTTATTGTGTTTAACTAATAATCAGTGCTTTCATGTTGTCTATACCATTAAATAAATAAGTGTTTTGATAAAAAATAACTAACATTTTATTGTGAGATCCAGAATTAAACGCATGTCTAAAATATTAGAAGAACAAAAGTCAACTTTTGTAACTATTCGTAAGTATGTTATAATGATGTTTCACTAACAGTGAATATTATATTTTCAAAGATTCTATGTTAATATTACAGTTGATATTTACATTGGTATTGAGACCTTTTTTATTTGCAGATAATAGAAACGATAGTTTTCCAGAAGCTGCTACATCATCCAGTAATATAAACGAAAGTTTTCAAGATGTTACGTCCATTAGTGAGTATTCTCCATGCAGCGATGAAAACGATTCTGATGACTCGGAAAATACTCATCATCATCATGTAGCGCTACAACCCTGGGTGGGTCTTGGCTGACTGTACAACTTTTTTCCAATTTGTTCGGTCTTCCATCAACCTAGGGTCAAATGAAATGTTCATTTTCCGGAGATTTGCTTGGATGTTATCTCTCCATCGCATTCTGGGACGTCGAGTGGTCTTTTGCCTGTGGGAATCTCTTCCCATACCAGTTTTACAAGTCTATCGTTATGCAGTCTGTGCACGTGGCCTGCCCATCTTAGTCGCTGTGATTTAATTTCTTGGACAATATCGGCGTCATTGTAGAGTGCTTTTAATTCGATATTGGTTCTGATCTTATACCGGTTTGTGGTGATGTCATGGCGAGGTCCGAAAATTTTTTTAAGTATTTTTCGTTCAAAGCGTCTGAGCTTTTCTTCGTTTGCTTTGGTCATGGTCCACGTTTCGCATTCGTATGTTATTACAGGTCTGACGATGGATTTATAGATTTTGATCTTTGAACTTTTTGTAAGATTTTTTGATTTTATGAGCTTATCCAGTGCGAATAGACAGCGGTTTGCAGATTGGATTCTGTCTTTTATTTCTTCAGTAACATCGTTGTCAGCTGTGATTACGGCCCCCAGATACTTAAAACGTTGTACTCTTTCAAAATTGAAGGTGTTGATCGTCACATTTTGTCCTATTCTGTCTCTTCGTGTCGTTCTATTTATACACATATATTTCGTCTTCTCTTCATTAATCTTCAGCCCTACTTCACTTGTTGCTCCTTCCACTATGTTGAAGATGTCTTTCGTGGATAGGATGGAGTCTCCAACGAGATCTATGTCATCTGCATATGCGAGTAATAGCTTGGGACCTTAAACCGATAGCAATTCTGTTTTTATTTCGGCCGACCTCATGGCTTTCTCTCTAATACAAGGTTAAAAAGTAGTGGAGATAACGCATCACCCTGTTTCGAGTCCACTGTTGATTTCAAAGCTGTCAGACAGTTTATTATTTACACGTACTTTAGATATTCCACCCTCCATACAGACTTTGGTCATCCGAATGAGTTTCTTTGGTATTGAGAGCTCCGCCATGGCATTCCATACTTGGCTTCTTTCTACGCTATCATATGCCTGTCGAAAGTCTATGAAAAGATTGTGTATGGGTCTGTTATACTCCCAACCCTTTTCTAGAAGTTGTCTCAGCGTGAATAGTTGATCTATTGTTGATCTGTTTGCCCTAAAACCGGCTTGATATTCGCCTAGGACATTTTCAGCATTAGGAATTAGTCTACTAAGAATGATGTTTGAGAGGGTTTTATATGCCGTGTTTAGGAGTGAAATTCTATAATTCGCGCATTTCGTTTTGTCTCCTTTTTTGTGGATGGACACTATTATGTTTTCCTTCCATCGTGCTGGTATCCTTTCTTCTAACCATATGTGCGTTATTAGCTGGTGGATTTGGCGATGTAGTGCGTCTCCCCCATATTTCAGAAGTTCTGCTGGTATATCGTCCGTACCCGGCGCTTTGTGATTTTTCAGCTTATTTAAGGCCTTTTGGGTTTACTCAATGGAAGGATTTTTAACGGGCATGCCCGCTGTGATATAGATCTCTTCTTTGTGCTGTTCTTCCTGTATGATGTTTAGAAGGTCCCTAAAATACTCTTTCCATTCTTCAGTTACTTCTTTACCGTCGATTATCATACGGCCTTAATTGTCTCTCATGGTATGGATGGAATTGGTTCTATGTCCTCTTTTCTCAGAGGAAATTGCTTTATAGAATTCTCTGGAGACTGGTTTGGGCCGGTCTCTCTCCATAGTTTCATATTTTTGTTGTTCATAGTTTCTTTTCTTTGTGCGTACTATTTTTCTTGTTTCTTTTCGGCAGTCGTCATATTCCTTTTTACTTTGGTCTGTTTGCAGTTGTATCCAAGTCTTCCTTACTGTTTGTTTTTTTTCAGCTATTTCCGACATTCCTCGTCATACCATGTTTTTGCCCTCTTCTGCCTACTCCTTCCAAAGATCTTGTCCGCTGTCTTGGTCATTATTTCGGCAGTCGTTTCCCATAGCTGTTCTATATCAGTATATTCTCTTTCAGAGTTCAAGATTTGTTCAAGTTGTTCTCTATAGTTTTGTTGTTTCTCTGTATTGTACATTTCGTCCATGTTCCATTGTGGGTTTATTGTTGTTTTATTGTATTTGTGGCTAGATATTCTGGATTTGACTTTTGCTCTGACTAAGTAATGATCTGTGTCTCCGTCTATTCCTCTCAGGCTTCTTACGTCTATAATATTGTTCCCATGACGGGCATCTATAATGATGTGGTCAATTTGGTTGCGCGTAATATGGTCGTTTGAGACCCAGGTTTGCTTATGGATGTCTTTATGCGGAAACATGGTTGACTTTATTAGCATATTATTAGCTGCTGCAGTTTCTGTGAGTCTTAAGCCATTGTCGTTGGATATATTGTGGAGGCTGTGTTTACCTATTGTGGGGTATAGGCTAGGCTCTTTGCTTATTTTAGCATTAAAGTCCCCGCAGAGTATGCGCATATCTTGTTTGGGCATCGTATCTATCTCTCTTTCTAGGGCATCGTAGAAGTCATCCTTGATATCTTCATCTTTCTATTACGTTGGTGCATGCGCAAAGATAATCGAAATGTATCGTTCTCCCTTCATTCGTATGTAGCATATCCTTTCGTTTAGATTTGAAATTTAGTATATTCTCTAATCACAAAGCCCGTTCCAAATTCATGTCTTCCGTTTTTGTTACCGCTGAAGAAGATGGTGGATTTACTTATTTTTATATTTCCATCGTCTGGCCATCTTATTTCTTGGACTGGTGTTATATCCATTCCTATGTTTTCCAGTTGCTCCAGGTCTGTACCAACTTTGGACATTCCAAGTTCAGATATTCATAGTCCTTTTACATTGCATTTGTCGGTTTTTGTGTTTATCTGTCCGGTTCCGAGGCAAAGTTGCAGTTTTCATAACTAGTTTCTTTTTCCGAGGGTGGGTAGTTAACCTTCCGCTCAACCCTCCTCTTTTATCCGGGCTTGGGACCGGTTGCAGTAAGGTGATTTCCGAGCTACTCAATCCACCCGTTCCTCACCCTACCCCAGGCAGAGTTACTCGGAAAATACTGGTAAATAAAGAAAATATCGAGGAGGTTAATAAACAAAATATACGACACGTCACTGCTAATGGTATAGAGCAGACTTTTTTACAAACAAAGTTGTTTACACTAAAACCAAAAGTATCCAAAAAGCGACCACGTAATTCAGGGGAGTGGAAACGAACAAAAGCTGCAAAACTAAGGCAAATGGGTCAAGAATATATTTCGCAAACAGGAAAAGTAATAAAAAGGAAAGAAATCAAGCTTGGAGTACTTTGTACAGAGTAGTGTCGTCTGAAAATGTACGAACAAGTTCAATATAGAGGATAGAGAAATGTTTTTCAGAAAATTTTATGCTTTGGGTAGGAACGCTAAAAAAACTTTACTGTTTAAAAGTATTACAATGCAACCAGTAGCTCGTCATCGTTCTAATACAAGATCATCAAAAAATTACATCTTCAAATATGGGATAACACACAATAAAAAGGTAATAACAGTGTGTAAAACTGCCTTTTGCTCTCTATATGGAATCGGCCGAAAAAAAGTTGAAAGACTAGAAAATTCATTAAAGCTTGGCCAATCTATACCGTCACCTGATCAACAAGGACGTCATGAAAATCGTCCGCACAAAATAAGTGATGATGTGGTCAACTGTATTGAAAGACATATACAAAAGGTTCCAGCTGAAAATTTGCATTATTCAAGAATCAAAAATGCCTACATGAAATACCTTTCTCCTCTGCTCAATGTAAATAAACTGTACGAACTGTATAATAAGACTGTAAAGAACAAACAGAACTTGGATAATGCATAATATGATTAAAGCTATTTTCTACAGACACATTTTTCTACTAAGTTCAATTTATCTTTTGGCTATCCGAGAAGCGATACTTGTAGTGTATGTGACGCTGGACAGAACTCGTTAGAGCACAAAAACTGGAAATTTGCTTATAAGTCCCAACAATTTGATAGGCAGGTACCATTTGTTCCAAAAAACATATGCTATATAACAATGGATCTCCAACAGACCATGCCATTGCCGAAGTTGTCTACATCAAAGGCTTTTTACTTGAGGCAAATGTGGATGTTCAACTTCGGTATCAATTGCAGGAAACATTCAGGACACAAATCCTATTTTTTCACATGGACAGAGAATATTGCTAATAGAGGCACTAATGAAGTTGGAAGTTGTCTGTTGCGGTTTTGCAAATTATTAAAAGAAGAAAATTCTGAAATTGACCATTTGATAATATGGTCGGATTCATGTGCAGGCCAAAACAAAAACTTTTTCATTACCTGCTTGTACCGATATTTAATTTCAAAATAATTAAATATAAGCATCCCTAAGTAGGACACAGTTATCTCGATTCTGATCGAGACTATGGTCGAATTGAGAAAGTGCTTCGGAAGCATCAAAATACTTTTACACCAGACCAATACCGTGGAATCATCACTTCTGCAAGCACTAAAGACAAGTCATTTAATGAAGAGAGTGACAAATACAATTTACGAAAAAGTTAATCTACGGGATAACGTTCGAGTAGAAAAAGTTGGCATTATTTTTATAAAACCTGTTTAGATCCGTCCACTCCATATTTGGAAGTGGATCTACATAAGAAAGGTACATCTCAAGTTGAACCTGAATATATTACATTAAGACAGCAGCCCCGTTGCGGGGATCTTACAACTGAGAAAATATCAAATTTAAGAGATAAACTTAAATTTATTGATCCCGACTATAGATGGTTCTATGAAGAGGTTTTAGAGCAAAATCAGAACAACCCCACGACCAAAAAGTCAAGGAAATCGTGCTAGTTTAGACTAGTGTTAAAAATGTTTTATACAGAATAATAATATGTTTAATAGGGAATAACTTACTTTCATATCTGTATAACTCCTTTATTCACAATAAATCATATAAACTTTTTCTTTGTAGGTTAATGAATAAAAGTGTTATGTATCTACACAAAAAAATATTTTTTCAAGAGATTTTTATCTTGAAATATTTCTGAAGCATATCACAGACAATACTTTAAACTCATTTAACTAATAGAGTTTTACCAATTATGAATAGGATTGTTTTAAAAAATATAAAACGTTTCGAGATCGAAACGAAAAACCGAGTAATCGGTTACAATGGAGAAGCAAGAGAATTGGGAAAGATTTTTTTGACAATAGAAGAAAAACAAGTGAACAAAAATTTGTTCATATACTTAAATAATTTATATGTTTAATAGTAAAGGAATTGTCAGAGATAGTTTGAAGTATCTCTAAATGAAGACATTACCTCCTAAAAAAAGAATTTATTATACTAACCAAATTTAGACTAAACCTGGAAGAATACAACTTCACAATTTAATACGTGAAAGGAGCTGAAACCGTTACAGCAAATGCCTTATCACAAATTGAAATCACATTAAAAAAACTAAAACGACTAATCAAACACACAGAAAGAAGCTTATTGGTGTCAACGAAAGCACAAGCTAAGGGACAGGAAGAAATACAGGATTCGCAAGACGAAAGAGCTGATCAACCAGACTTTGTCGAATTATTAAAATTCCCGAAAAATGCTATAGGACTGAGAGGCGATAAGTACAGGAGGAACAAAAGTAAACATTCCGTCCGACGAACTGACAGATGAAGGCAAGAGAACAGGGTGAAAAAAGGGTCCTTAAAAGAAGTAGAAAGGTAGATAGAACGACAATAAAGGAGTGAGTCAAAATGAAAGACGGAGATGATGGAGATACTAAAACAGTTGGCCTTCAAAAAATAGAAGATGGCGCCGACTGAAGAAGTCGATAATTTTAAGCGCGTGATCAAATGTTGTAAAACAAAAACAACTAACAACATCCAGTGTTAGTCCAGTCGTCAGAGAGTTGACCCCTAAAATCATAGAAACAAGCTGAATTTTGCAGAGAATATCAATTTTGGGACCCCCAAAAGATGCAAAAAAAGTTTACCACTTTCTGGTTTTCCTAAATCCTAAATATTTTTGTCCGTTCATTCTTAACTTCTTATTTATGTATCTGTTTTGTCCTTTGACCACTTTCCTTTTTTGATGATTTCTGTCTTTATTACTGGAGTCATTGGCTGCTTCATTACTAGAATCCGAGTTAGAATCTTCTTGAGGCTGGTAATCTTCTGAATTGTCAATTTCGCTAGTAGTTACTTTTTAGTGATATCAGTATGCCTGAAACTACGTTTTATGATTCCTATGCCGATCCAGTGTACAATGAAAATGTTACTGATGGTTCTGCAGACTCATGCAGTAGTGAATGAGTCCCGTAGAAAAAAGCTAAAATTTGCAAACAAACACAACATTGCAAAGAATTTACTGCAGGTCCTAGTTCTAACCAAAAGAAGCCTGATACAAGAAGAATAGGTAAGTTATTTAGGAATGCACAATTTCTGTTGGTAGTTTACTTTTTTTTTTTTGCTTTGTAGAAAAAGCTGAAGCTGTAAATGTTAGCCTGGAAGCTGTTGTTGACACTTCAGGAATAAACCAGGAGGAAATTGCAAAACTTACAGACCACAAACCAATCGATTTCTACCTACTGGTTATCAACGGTCAAGTGCAAGATTTGTTGGTTACTGAAACTAATAAATAGGCCGAAACAAACAATAATAGCTGGTATTGTAAAGGAATCAATAACGAAACATCCGCTTATGAGTAACTGGAGACCAATTGATAGAGAAGAATTGCTTTGATTTTTTGCACTCATTATTTGGATGCAGTTAGATAGAAAACCCGAACTCAGAGATTACTGGAGTAACAATTTACTTTACAAGAATGAAGTTTCTAAAATGAGTAAAATAAGTAGAAGTCGATTTGAAAAAATATTACACTTCTTTCACATTTCAGATAACGAGAGCTGCCCACCTGGAAACAGACTCTACAAAATTTCTCCTCTTGTACAAATACTAAATGAAAAGTTGAAAACATACACTCCTAGAGAATCGTTATGTATTGACGAAACTATGGTGCCATTTCGTGGTAGACTTAGTTTTTTGCAATACATTCCTGGAGAAAGACACAAGTATGAAGTCAAATTGTTTAAACTATGCATCGCAGATGAATATATGTATGCTGTAAAAGTGTATGGTGGAAAAGAGATGCAACCATCTGAAAAGTCGTTAGCATCCAGAGTGGTGATGGAACCTATGCAACCGCTTCTAAATACAGGCAGAACTTTATATACTGATAATTTTTATACAAGTGTTGACTTGGCCCATGATTTAAATAATAGGAAGACCCATTTAGTCGGAACATTACATGCCAATAGGAAACATAATCCAAAAGCGGTAGTAGATGCAAAATTAAAAAGAGGTGATATGAAATATCTACAGAGTAATACAAAAGTTGTTATCGGAAAATGGAAAGATAAACGGAACGTTTTGTTTTTAACGACCAAGGATATTTCTTTGATGATAGATGTTCAAACAAAACGTGGACCTGTTCCCAAACCATCGACCATTGTTGACTATAATTCTGCAAAATCTTTTATTGATGTGTCAGATCAAAAGGCTGCATATAATTCCCCTGTTCGACGAAGTATAAAGTGGTATCGTAAATTGGCTTACTAATTATTACTAACAATATTGAAATTACTAACAAATACCGCACTTGTGAACTCCTTAGTTCTCTACAAATCTGTTACCGGCAAACATCTCTCAATTACTGAGTGCCGTGAACAGATTGTTCCAAGTTTTTTAATGCCACAAACAACTTCTGAAAACACTTTAACAACTCTGCATACATTGGACGAGAAAGAGAAAAGGGGAAGGTGTTCAGTATGTTATATATTATAATA